>NC_089798.1:17027888-17286629 GCF_040412425.1 Macrobrachium rosenbergii
AAGTTGATAAACAAAATAAATAGCAAAAGTCGACAGCTGTTAAAAATATCAATAGCTATATCATGCGATTGAACATGTCTACAGATAAATTTTAAGAAATACGATTACTAAAGAATAAATAAACCAGTAATATTATGTTTTACAACATGTCAAAAAAAACAATATCAACAATAGGTAAATATACCTTAGCATCAATACCATGAGAAAAATGAAAATTAAAAAATAAAAAGCCATATATGTAAAAATAAATTTATCAAAGTTTAAAAATTTAAACGTATCATATAAACCAAGATAACTACAAAAAATTTCAACCTTCGGTCAACTTTGACTCAAAACGGAAATGGTCAAAAAACGCAAAAATAAGCTAAAACTCTTACATTCTAGTAATATTCAATCATTTACCTTCATTTTGCAACAAATTGAAGTCTCTAGCACAATATTTCGATTTATGGTGAATTTAAAAAAAACTGTTTTCCATAAAATAAATAAATAAAATAAAAGTAAAGAAATTGTTTGTAATTTTCGTAATTTTGCACTATTTTATATTAGTTGTTACATAAAGTTTTATATATGAAAAAAAATAAAATTTCATGTAAATACAACAAAAATAACTCATGGTTGTAGCTTTTATCAGTTTGGAAATATTTTCATATAAATAACGATAACTGCCAAAATTTCAACCTTTGGTCAACTTTAACTCTACCAAAATGGTAAAAAACGCAATTGTAAGCTAAAACTCTTACATTCTAGTAATATTCAATTGTTTACCTTCATTTTGCAATAAATTGGAAGTCTCTAGCACAATATTTCGATTTATGGTGAATTTTTTGAAAAAACATTTTCCTTAAAATCTCGTGCTGTAACTCTGCCGAACATCTCAGAAATTCTTTCGTCACGTTGTCGTAATGTTTGCATCGTTTTATATTAGTCGTTACATAAAGTTTTATATATGAAAATGCGCAATTTCATGTACAATACAACACAAAAAAATAACTCATGGTTGTAGCTTTTATCAGTTTTGAAATATTTTCATATAAATCACGATAACTGCCAAAATTTCAACCTTTGGTCAACTTTAACTCGACCAAAATGGTCAAAAAACGCAATTTTAAGCTAAAACTCTTACATTCTAGTAATATTCAATCGTTTACCTTCATTTTGCAATAAATTGAAGTCTCTAGCACAATATTTTTGATTTATGGTGAATTTTAAAAAAACATTTTCCTTTTTAACTCAGCGAACATCTCAGAAATTCTTTTCATCACGTAAAATAAATATTTAACAGTTTTATATTAGACGTTACATAAAGTTTTATATATGAAAAATGCGCAATTTCATGTACAATACATAAAGAAAATAACTCATGGTTGTAGCTTTTTCAGTTTTGAAATATTTTCATATAAATCACGATAAATAAAAAAATTCGACTTTTCGGTTTTAATTTGAATATTTCGAAAATATGTAAGCTAAAAACTTCCAGTCTAGTAATATTCAATCAATTAGCTTCATTTTTCAACAAAAATAAAAAAGCTTTAAAATTCATGCATCATTTGTGATAATATTTTCTTTGTGTTGTTTTGATTGTTTTACAATTTGTTATATACCAAAATCATCGCAATTTAGTGTACAATACAAAAAAAAAACAAAATAACCCATTAGCTTTAACTGTTTTGCTCACAGCGTGATTTGTATAAAATTATATATGAAAAATTTTTTGCTCTGTAATATATTTCAATATTTATATATGATAATGATATTTTTCCATTTCTGATGGTTGCATACTAAACTTCAGGCAATGCAAAAAAATGAGCCAAAAATGAAGTCTTAATCTTAAAAACTAAGCGTGCTGTGATTTTTTGAAAAATTTTTTCCACTTCGGCGCTAACTCACCGAACACCGGCATACGGGAGATGTTTTTGTAAATAGAGGCTCGGCGTTTAAGGGTTAACATTACTGACTTGCAAATATCAGGTATTAAAATTCGAATAAAAAACAATAATTATGTAATTTATAATTTATACAACCAACCTAATAAAAATTACAACATTGACAAACCTAAAAAATTACTTAATAATGCTAAGGAACCTACATTAATAGTAGGTGATTTTGATGCCCACAACCTGATGTGGGACTGTAATTGCACAGACTCAGATAGAGCAGGAAGTAAAATAGAAGAATTCATAGATAAATATGACATGTCCACTATTTTTCTAAAACACATAGAACATTTTCCTCAATTGACTTAACTCTATGTACAACAAACATAGTAGACAGATTGGATTGCAGTACAGTTGACAACTAGCATACAAGTGATCGTTTCCCAACATTAATTTCATTATTACAAGATAATCCCACCAAGCATGTCCCTCAATATAACATTTATAACGCAGATCGGGAGCAATATGAATTCCACACCAGGAATATCCCATCATTTGAATATTTGAAAGACCATAATGAAACTAAATTTCTCGTTGATTTCATTAAAAATGCTACCGATAAAGCAATACCAAAATCAAAATCTCATCCAACAAAACACAAAGTCCCATGGTAGTCTGAAAAACTAACAGAATTAATAAAAATAAAATGCCAAATTGAAAAACTATTAGATAATTTGAATAGAAAGTTCAGTAAAATAAATAAAACATTACCGATATTAGAGGGAAATTTACAAAAACTGACTATATTATTATTAGAAATTGATACATTAAAACCTCTATATAACAAATTATCTGCAAAATTTAAAAGAGTAGTAATTCAAGGAAGAATCATTTCATAGAGGAAATATGTATCAGATTTCTCTAGCAATACTCCCATACAAAAACTATGGGAAAATTTCAGGAAAATAAATGGCACCCATGTTAACCACCTAGACATGCCATAATAAAGGATGGGAAAAGAATACTTGATCCAAAAGAAATAAGTAATGTAATAGGAGGAAATTTAGCAAAAGTAAGTGATGACAAAAATTTAGATGAGTATTTCTGCATAAAGAAAAATAGTATAGAATTAATAACAATAAATTTTGAAACAATAGAGATGTATATTATAATAGAAAATTTAACATGGAAGAGTTGGAATTTGCTCTGTTGAACAGCAATAAATCTGCCCCTGAAGGTGACAGTGTTTGTTTTGAAATGATCTGCCATTTAGCACCTTTGGCAAAGTCATACTTATTGGAGTTTTATAACCACTTATGGCTTCAAAATTTATTTCCTAATGAATGGTGTAAAGCTTAAAGCTATAATTATTCCTATCCCCAAACCTGGAAAGGATCCCAGCAATGTAAACAATTACATACCAATTTCTTTAACAAGTTTTTTATGTAAATTACTAGAGAAAATGGTAAATGCTTGACTAACATGGCACATTTGAGAAAATAAAATTTTTACTCCCACTCAGTTTGGGTCACAATGTAACAGATCTACACTGGATTCTCTCTCTAACTTAGAAGACCATACGAAGAGGATTTGAATGAAAGCAAATTACCGTAGCTGTCTTTTTTGACATTGAAAAGGCATATGGTACTACATGGAGATGTGCAATACTAAAAATGTTACATAAAAGCAGCATCTGTGGACATTTACCCAGGTTTATCCAAGGCTTTCTGACAAATCACACTTCTCAAGTGAGAATTGATTATGTATTGTCAAGTACATTTCCACTTGAAAATGGTGTTCCACAAGGAAGTGTCCTTAGTGGAACACTGTTTACTTTAGCAATAAATTATATCAGTAATAATCTACCTATCTGAATTAAAAGTAGCTTGTATATGGATGATTTTGCCATATATTATTCAGCATCTTGCATAAAACATGCAGAGGGAATCATTAATAAAACTATAATAAAAATAGATGAATGGGCTTCATCTGTAGGCTTTAAATTTTCTATACAAAAAACTCAAGCAGTAATGTTTTATAAAAATAAAAAGTGGAAAAAAGGTGAAGGAAAATAGATTTAGAAATCAGAAACCATAGTATACCAATTGGCCAAACGACAAAATTTTTGGAATTAGTATTCAATCCTCACTTGAGCTGGAAAGCCCACATAACATACGTAAAATCAAGATGTAAAAGAGCATTAAACCTAATTAAAAAACTATCAAACACTACTTGGGGAGCCGATAGACATACCCTTACTGTACTGTATAAAGCAACAATTCTGTATATCATTGATTATTAATGAAGTGAATTATATGGCTCAGCTTGTAACGCAGCGCTAAAAATGTTAGACCCTGTTCACAATGAAGGCCTTAGAATATGCTCAGTAGCCTTTAGATCATCACCAAAATAATCTTTACAAGTTGAATGTGGTGAACTACCTCTGTCTCCCCATAGAGAGCTAGCAACAATGAAAAGTGCTCTAAGAATTCGGATAAGTGATTCCCCAACAAAAAAATTATTTGAATTAAGAGATGTATTCATAAATAACCATCCTCCACCTTTCCCAATTAGAGCTAGAAGTTTGTTTGAGTCACTGAATATAGTAAAATCACCTCCTCCTTGGACAATGAATAAAATGAGAATTTGTACATCAAGTTACGCCACTGTAAGCGCCATTAAAGTGCAACACTGACTTACAGCACAGTGCTGGAACGGATCCCTGCTGTAAGTCGAGGATATTTATATAATATTATTGATATACTCCTTATATATATATATGGACCATACCCATATAAAATTTATATATTTATATTTATATATATATATATGTACATATATCAGCCATAATATATATATATATATATATATATATATATATATATAAAGTAGATATATATATATCTGTAAATTGAGTTACCTGTGTCGGGGGGATGTGTACCATGGAAAATAATTAAAACCTGTGAATACTTAGAACCCTTCTAAAAACACTTACAACTGCCTATTTTGATAGTTCAGACACATGCAAAACAAACCAAAAATGCTTATACAAGTATTATCTTAATTACGATGGGGTTAGGTTCCAAAAAAACTTTGTTTGTTGGGAAAAACGTAAAAAATACCCAAACGTATCTCGAACATAGCCTAGCCTCCACTAGGGTATTCCGTACCATGTATACATATATGGTAGCCTAGCTTACACTATAAAATATACTCTTTACATACACGGTATGGTAATTATTAATATCAGCTAATTCTGGGGGCTCGTGCAAAGTGACTTACGATAATTCAATACAAAGAGAAATTGAATAACAAACAAGAATTAGCTTAGCCTACACTATGGTATATTGTATACATACACGGTAGCGTAGCCTATATTATACTGTACTCTATATTCGCATACCATATTATACAAACGTCAACATAACGAATATGCATCTTTCCCATGGATCTTTTAAAATGTTCTTAATTTACTGTATCCAATAATATTGTATATATTCTTATATTGCTTTTGTATTATAAATTGCGATCATAGCGATCATCAATGTTTTGGTTTGGAAATGTTTACGCGGTGTTTATTTAGCTGCATTTAACTCAGTTCAGGGTGCTTTTCTTGCTTCTAGTTAGTGTAAATGAGTCTCTAGAGTCTAGATACTTTATTTATAAGGGGGCAAGGTTATTTTTCGTTATACGAAGTGTTTTTAAGTCGAAATATAACTAAAATACGTCTTGTTGTGAAATTAATTTATCTATTATTTTCGTTAATAGATGATGATTGACGATGGCCGTTTAGGGGCGTTTGTTTTATGTAAAAAAAAAAATTCAAGATTCCGTTCGCTATTTTCACTTGATTTCATCGTAATACGAGCTTTACGTATTTATTGTTTAACAGTGTAAAATAATAGTAATGTGTTCTTTCATGCCCAGTAGTTTTGATTAAAATACTTTCTCTCCCATTTTAATTACGATTAAGTTTCATCCATGTTGCTGATGCACGATAATTTACAGTATAGTCATTAGCAGCTTGAACATTGTTTTCTCAGCTTCAGCTACAACTTGCAGCTTAAATTTAGCAGTATATTTCCTTGACGATCTTTTATCCATACCGGATAAGGGTATAATGTAAAAATATATCGGTCCTATTCTACTTAACGTCATTTGTGCTATAACCTATGGTAATTGTTTATTACCGTACGATGGTTGAAATACCAGGTAAACGGCTGTTGATGTCAGATTCAGTTATAAGCAAAACAACAGTTTCTCGTTCGGGTGTTTATGGCTGTATGCATTTACGCAAGAGTATAATGTTGCTAATAATACTTTTATCATTCTCTTTTACTTTTTTAAGTAGAAGTTGGGATAAAGAGATGGAGGAAAAGTTGTCTATTGTAATTTGGTCTCTCTCATTGCCTGATTACGCTGCTGCCTGCGCCCGTGTCAAATTTTTAAATATTTTATAAATAATATTGTTATATCGGTATCAATTGTTTACCCCATTGCAGAATCGAATTATCATAAGGTGAATTATCGTAACTCGAGCATTACCTGAGTATTTTAACAGTTTTATCACAAAAGGTGCATTTAGTCATGAAAAGGAGATGAAAATCCAATATTTAGTGAATATTTCTCAGTGAAAAATACCACGAATGGGTGAATTTTCCAAAGAGAAATCCGTGAATACATGAGTCTGCAGAATCATCTGGTTTACTTTTGTGTGTATATATATATATATATATATATATATATATATATATATATATATATATATATATATATATATATATATATATATACTAATATATTTTATATATATATAATATATATATATATACATATACTAATTTAAATATATACTGTATATATAAATATATATATATATATATATATATATATAATGTATATATATAGTATACTGTCGGGGTTATATTATATATATATATATAAAATATCATAAACCAGAAATATATGAATATATAAAAATCATAAGAAACCTTTTATTTGTTTGCATTGAATTATAAACTGCATTATATTGAGTTTACATCAAAACCAAAATATAATATATTTTAATTCTTCAGTGGATATATATATATATATATCATCCAAATCAAGGAAATATTTCTGATGAATATATTTGAAAATTTTATCGGAATGTATATATATATATATACCGGGACTGCCTGTATATATATATATATATATCAGGTATTCTCCCACTTACGATGGGGTTAGGTTCCAAAAAACCCATCGTTTGTTGAAAAAATCGTAACTCGAAAATGGCCTAGCCTACACTAGGGTAGTCAGTACTATCTATACATATATGGTAGCCTAGGCTACACTACACAGTATACTTTATACATATTTCGTGTAGTAATTATTAGTGTCAGCTAATTCTGCAGGTTCAATGCAGATTGACATGATAAGTCAGTATAAAGAGAAACTGAATAACAAACAAGACCTAGCCTGCACTTTGGTATATCATATACAGTAGCGTAGCCTACATTATACTGTATTCTAGTTTCACATAATAACACCGTATTATACAAACATCAAAATAACGAATTGTGCATCTTTTCCATGGATCCTTTAAAAAGTTATGCTTTACTACACTGTCTCCAATTGTATATATTCTCATATTGCTTTTGTATTATAAATTGCGATCATAGCGATCAAATGTTTTGTTTGGGAATCGATCACGCGGTGTTTATTTTGCTGCATTAAACTGAGTTCAGAGCGCATTTCTTGCTTCTAGTTAACGTAAATGAATCTCTAGATACTTTATTTATATGGGACATATATATTTTTCTTTATATGAAGTGTTTTTAAGTCGAAATATAACTTAAATATGTCTCGTTGTGAAATTAATTTAGCTATTTTTTTCGTTAATAGATGACGTTGGCGGCTGGCCGTTTGAACTTTGGGGGCATGTTTGTTCTGTGTAAAAAAAAAATCAGGATTCTGTTTGCTATTTTCTCTTGATTTCATCATCATACTATGAGCTTTTCCTATTTATCTTTTATCGGCGTGAAAACAACAGTAATATGTGTTCTTTCATGCCCAGTAGTTTTGATTAAAATACTTTCCAATTTTATTTGCGGTCGAGTTTCATCCATGTTGCCAATGCACAATAATTTATAGTCATTAGCAGCTTGAACATTGTTTTTTCAGCTTCAGCTACAGCTTGCAGCTTAAATTTACTGTAGCAGTATATTTCCTTGCTGATCTTTTCTCCAAAGGGGATAAGGGTATAGTATAAAAATATATCAGTACTTAATGTCATTTTTAACATAACTACGGTAATTGTTTAACCGTATGATGATTGAAATACAAACAAAACAGTTGTTATCCAATTCGGTTATTAGCAAAACAACAGTTTCTTGTTTGGTTGTTGATGGCTGTACGCATTTTCGCAAGAGTATAAAGTTACTAACAATACAAAAGTTTATCATTTAACTAGAAGATGGAATAAAGAGATGGAGGAAAAGAAGTTGGTCTCTCTTGCTGCCTGAATGTATGCTGTTGAGACCTGTGCCGCTTAGAAATTTAAAAATATATTCTAAATATTGTAGTACGGTATTAATTGCCAACTCCATGAAATAAACTCGAATTATCATAACTCGTCGCACTACCTGTATTTACAAACGACAAAAATTGCAAATAACGCTTTGACCTATTTTAACTTCAGACACACCAAGAGCAAGTGAATAACTCATTAATTAATGTACCTGTTCAGCCTCTCAGATAGCATTATCGATCCATGAACGCTGCCTAACTATGCACGCAGATATTTCTCTAATGTGGATAACAAACAACATCTGCTCCTGAACTTGAGATTCCTAAGTCTCCAAATTAACCCCTGGGCTGAATTTAGATGGTAAAAACTTTTGTAGTTAAGCATGCCTCCATTGCACCTTGAGTTTAGCCTCCTAAAGAATTTGACAGTGAAGACTGTTTTTGTTAGCCTGGCCCTAGCAATTCAAAAGAGTCGGTGAGCTATTAAACATTTCTCATGCCATGATTTAAAGGAGCATGTTCTTTCTGATCTACCTTTTCAGGTTTACAATGACACTAACATGCGTCCTCTGCCTTGCTCTTCGTGATCCCATTTAGTGTATCCTTTTGATGCAACAGATGGAAGAAACTTCCCTATGACCAGTCAGAGCAATGTCTATATATTTGCAGGACATTGTGGGAAATCAGCAAAATGTCAACAATTTTTCTATAGCCCTGAGGAAATCTGAATTAAGATTGTCAAGAAGAACACCATGTCCTGTTTGTTCAGGGCTCTAGTCAGAGAGAGACAAGCAAATTAGAATATTATTTTTATTAAATAACTTAAAGTAAGATTTCCCAATGAGTGAACGGTAATGACCACTGTCAATTTCTTAAGAAGTCTTTTTCTCTGGAGAAAGTTAACCAAGCAGAGGAGTGGAGGCATAACTCGTCATTGGCCAGCACTATGTGCAAGATGCGGAAATTCAATATGAATGTGCAGAGATCTTTTGACCTTCATTACGAGGGAACTTTACATCCTGAACAGTTAGGCAATTGTCTCTAACCTTTCCTATTTAGTTGTGAAATTGTCGAGTTTTGGGAGTATAAAGGTGCTGGCCTATGTTGTACAGGAAGGGCCATCGTTCTTTTACTGTTGTAGGCACAAGCCTTGTGTCTCACATCAGGAGTGAAAGTGGTATCCCAGCAAGAAAGCACCAGCATTTGTTCAGAGGTCTTGCTACCTAATGAATTAGTCTTCACTTGGTAGTGCAGTACCCAGCAGATGGATGCTAATCAAAATGAAATAACGATCACAACCTGGTGCAGGATTGACCTTTGATCATAACAGAGAGATAAGATTCATTTCAAAACACAAATTTTTGTAATAAAATTTATTTTTAAATGTACTTACCTACACAGTGAACCCCCCATATTCTGGGGGAACCCACCACCCCCAAGAAATAGCTAAACATCATGAATACTTAAAACCTCTAAAAACACTTAGAACTGCCCATTTTGATAGTTTAAACATAGAAAACCCTGTAAAACCCCATATACCCAGTATTTTAATAGTTTTATCACAAAAAGCGCACGTTATTCATGAACATTATATGAAAACACAGTAATTAGTGAGATATTTTCTCAGTGAAAATACCATTTAATGAGGTGAATTTACCTTTAATAATCCCACTATATGTTCCACAGAGAAACCAGTGAATGTGTGAGTCCATGAATCACGAGAACGTGAATCCACGGTTTACTGTATTATGTATCACCTCTATTATGTATCACTTTATTATATATCAAATATTATATATCACCTCCCAGACTCATGTGGACAGAAGAAAAACTGAATGGAAAATTATAGGCGCTCAAAACCACCCAAAAGGGGGGATTGTAGATGGTTCAAACTAAATGATCCTTTTAATTTTTTACTTTATACACTATCATCCTCCCAACTGACTTGGGAAATACTGACAGCTATCATAATAGAGAGGTGAGTATTTAAAAATAAATTTAAATTATAAAATTTGTTTTCAGTCAGAATGTATAACTAAAAACAATACCACACACTTTTAAGAGTGCTCACTGAAAAGACCTTCAGTTATACAGCAGTGATGAGTTGTTATGAACTTGTTAGAGAAGGTACAAATAAAAGCACAGAAATATGAAGAAACAAATATATATTTCTGACATGAAAATCACATAACATGAGCAATTCATAACAGTGTGTTGTTTTTACAAAAGAGTGCATTTAAAACTGACCAAACAAAAACAAGTTCAGTACTGTATGTCTAAGAAATAATGCTGTGCCTTTTATAACAAAATGAAGATAAATTATGTTGGATATCAACTCAAGACAGTGCCCTATTACCAGTCCGGTTATTGATTAAGGTTCTGGGGTGTGATGATAACGAAAATTGCCACTAACTTTGAAAATAGGTGATTTCGGCGCTTTTTCAGTGATTTTCAGGTTATCGGCGCGAAAAGTGCACGATTTTCGGTTATCAGTACGCCCCTGTTGGTATGTCATTAGCGCCAATACCCAATTATTGGCGCTGATAAGTGGAAATCACGATTTTCAGTGCTCTAAATTGCTGATTTTCGCCGCCAGACAAGCTCCATAAAACCGACCGCTGTTAACTGAGCCTCAAGTAATCAACGACTGCTCAGATATATATATTATATATATATATATATTATTATATATATATATATATATAAACATATACAGGCAGATATATATATATATATATATATATATATACCTGAAATACTCTATATATATTCTGAGCGTTGGCGATAAGCGAAAATGGCTGATAACCAAATTGGGAATTTTCAGCGCTTATTAGCGCCAATTGCCAGAGGTCAGTGCCTATGTTAGGTATGCCTTGGCACCAATACCCTGTTATTGGTGCCGATAAGCAGAATTTGGCACATATTGGTGCCGAAAAACCCCGATTTTTGTCGCGACATGCGCCATAAAACCGGATCCTTTAGATAAATCACCATAAATCCCAAAATACAAATTTACAATACATCAGTCCCATAAAATGTCATAAAATAAACTAAAATTATTCCAAAAGTTTAATCCCCAGTGAACTGGAATCACCCACCATGACCAAAATCCCCCTAAAATCTGCCAAATGAATCCTCTAGTTGATTGAGAAGTAGCCACAAAATGTCATGAAATCCTTCAAATAAATCGCCATAAATCCTTAAATACAAATTACAATATATCAGTAATAAACTAAAATTATAGTTTAATCCCCAGTGACGGAATCACGTCATAATCAAAACCCCTAAAATCCACCAAATAAATCCTCTGTTTGATCGAAAAGTCCCACAAAATCTTTAGATAAATCGCCATAAATCACAAAATACAAATTACAATATATCAGTAATAAACTAGAATTATAGTTTAATCCCCAGTGACCAGAATCACCCACCATCTGCCAAAATCCCCCATAAATCCGCCAAATAAATCCTCTGGTTGATTGAGAAGTAGCCACAAAATGTCAGGTAATCCTTTAGATAAATTGCCATAAATCCCAAAATACGAATTACAATATATCAGTAATAAACTAGAATTATAGTTTAATCCCCAGTGACCGGAATCACCCACCATCAACGAAAATCACCCAAAAGAAATCCGCCGAATTACAAAATCCGTTGGTTGATCAACGAAAAAGAAGTAAAGCGTTGGTTGATCAAAAGTAGAAAATGTTACAAAATCCTTTAGATAAATCGCAATAACTCCCAAAATACGAATTACAATACATCAGTAATAAACTAGAATTGTAGTTTAATCCACCAGTGACCGAAATCACCCGCCATCCGCCAAAATCCCCCACAAAACTGCAAAATAACTCCTCTGGTTGAAGAAGTAGCCACAAAATGTCACGAAATCCTTTAGATAAGTCACCATAAATCCCAAAAATTTAAAATATATATGTAATAAACTAGAAATTATAGTTTAATCCCCGTGACCGGAATCACATGCCATCCGCCCACAGAAAAGAGGGTACTTAGCTAAAATAACACAAGCTGGAAAGGATGTAACTGCTTGTCCTAACTAACCAAACACCCGCCAGGACGGCAACACCAGCGCCACCTACCTCATTCCATGCTAGCACTAACCCCAGACTTGGCATGTGCAAGAGGGGGGAGAGTACTAGGTAATTCAGGGAGGGTCACGGGTGACACGGGACCTTCCTCAGAAATAGATTTTTCCTTTGTCAAAATCCCTTTTCTGAGTCCAGTCCCGTGTCAGCCGGTGAAATCGTGATAGAGAATCATGCCAAGGCTGCAACTACCAGGAAAAAGAAATGGAGGGTAATCTGAAGAAAAGGCAAAAGTTTTACCAAAATAATTTTAATTAAGCAATCTCTTCCGTGTAGCAAGAACACTAAGACTAAGGCATATTAAATCTAAGGCACATTAAAAAACTTAATACTATGAAACATGGGCAGGTCCCCGGCACGACGGAGAAAAAGCCCCAAAAAAACCTTAAAATTACTTAAAGCAAGGTGAAACATGAAAAGCGCACAAAATAACTGCAAATATAACCTTAATACTATACACGTAAACTTAGGCTAAACACGTAAGAGACAAAATCAATTAGCATTAATATATACATTCATCTGGGGTACGTGGAGCCAAATAAAAACTGTCCAGTACCCCACAAGAGAAACAATCATGGCATGTCAGATTACACTTTTTCCATCAACAGGTACAAGAAACATCAATATGAGGAGCCAGGCAGTGAGGTATAATCAACCAGGAGAATAAGCAGAAAAGTAAATGAGGCAGGCGGGGGGGGAAAGGAAAGGACAAGGATATGATTAATTAAGGTGGGGAGATGACACTTCCCACAGCTATGGTAGAAAATTTCAGGGCTTCGAGCGTTTTTAAATAGTGGCGTTTAAACACTAGAGGTGATTTCCAACCCGTAAATTTAGATAACTCCGAAAAGTCCATATTATGAAAGTAATTAATGGAAGTAGCAACTGCTCGAATATCATGAACCTTGGGGACTGAATCTGGGTTGGCCTGTTTAATGAAATATAAAATTTGTTGTCTTATAGCATTTAGTGAAAGAGTACCACCTTTCTCCTGATAAAAAAGAGGACCTGACTTACTCTGTGGAGTTCTTAAAAGGTAAGATTTAAGTGTATAAACTGGACATAAAGACTGGTCTTGAGGAAGGGGCACCACCTTCCAAGGAGACCACCTGTCCTGTGGGTCTTCGTTCTTAGCTAAAAATCTAGGGTCAGGGGAAAGGAGGACCTCTCCAGACGGGAGGAAGTTCACATAATTATCACCTCTAGTGAGAGCCGACAGCTCTGAGATTCTAGCACCTGAAGCCAAGCTAATCAAAAATAAAGTCTTCCTTAACAGATCCTGATAAGAGCAATGAAAGTTATCCATCTCTGATGCTAACTTGAGGACGTCATTGAGAAACCACGTAACAGACTGTGGGCGTGATACTGGTCTCAGACGAGCGCATGCTCTGGGGATAGATGAAAAGTAGGAATCTGTAAGGTCGATTTTAAAGCCGTAAAGAAATACTTTCTTTAATGCTGACTTGATTGTGGTAATAGTGGCCGGAGCAAGGCCTTTCTCAAACAATGATCTAAAGAAGGAAACTCCTAAATTAGCTGTCATGATTTTGGCTTCAGATGCTTTTAGGAAGGAGGCTAATTTTTTGACTGCTGAGTCATACTGTCTAATAGTAGAATCTCTTTTATCTGATTCTAAAAACAGAGTGTTGACAGGGTCAATGTTCGCTCCTTTTTGAGCTGCGAATTTTATAAAGTCCATAAAACTAGGGCATTCTGAATTCTTGAGGAAGCTGACACAGTCTTGGTTTGTACTGTCTGAGTCAGAATGGGCTTGGGGATCCGAAGACTCCGTAATCCCAGTTCCTGAAGAAGAGGGAACCAATTGCTCTTCGGCCAATAGGGAGCTACTAGGGCTAATTGACCTTTGAATGTCCTGAGTTTGTGTAAAACTTTCAGCAGTAAGTTTATTGGGGAAAAGATAAATCTTCTCCCAACTGTTCCAATCTACTGTCATTGCGTCTATGGCTAACGCCTGAGGGTCCAGGTTGGGGGCCACATAACAGGGGAGCTTGAAGTTGCTCTCCGTTGTAACAGATCCACTTGGAGGCCCGGAACCCGGCGGCAAATCCACTTGAAAGATTCCACGTCCAGGGACCACTCCGTCTCCAACGGAGCATTCCTGGACAGGGAATCCGCCACCACGCCCGCACCCGCTAGGTGGGTGGCTGACAGGTGCCAGCCGTGCTTGTTCGCCAGGGAGAAGATAGCAACCATTACTTGGTTTACTCGGCCTGATTTGGAGCCGCCCCTGTTGATGCAATGAACTACCACTGCGCTGTCCAATACCAACCTGATATGAATCCGGTTGGGGGGGCGGATTTTCTTCAGAGTTAGAAATACCGCCATAGCTTCCAGGGTGTTTATATGGAACTGCTGAAACATTGTGGACCACGTTCCTTGTACTTTTTGTTTTGGTGAATATCCCCCCCAGCCGCTTAAGGAAGCGTCTGTGTGAACTACTAGTGCCGGAGGGGGAAATTGAAGCGGAACTGTATTGGACAGGCCTCTGACCGAGGCCCACGGTCGCAACCTTGTCTTTAAGATTTGAGGGATAGAGGAGACCTTGTCTCTGAGCTTGACATTGGCTCGACTCCGCCACACTCTGTTTATGTCTTTTAACTTCGCTTTTAATAGCAGGTTTGTCACTGAGGCAAACTGAAGAGACCCAAGGACCCTTTCTTGGGACCGGCGGGATGCTGATGGATTTTTGAGGAATCTCCTGGTGAGAGATGCTATCTCTTTCCTCTTGGGAGGCGGAAGGGACAGCGTGTGAGATGACAGATCCCATTGGAGACCCAACCACTGAAACCGGGACTCCGGAGTCAGACGGGACTTTCTCTGTTCAGTTGGAAACCTAGCGACTCCAGGAAACTGATGACTATGGACGTGGCTTTCTGACACCGGAACTGTTGGTGCCCAAATTATCCAATCGTCCAAATATGCTGCTAGGGATATCCCTTGAGACCGGAGTTGCTGTACTACCGTGTCCGCCAGCTTTGTGAATATCCTGGGCGCAATGTTCAGACCGAAGGGCATGACCCTGAAGGAGTAGGCTTGATTCCCGAGTCTGAAACCGAGGAACTGAGAGAAGTTCCGCGCAACTGGGACGTGATAATAAGCGCCTGAAAGATCGATAGAGGTGGTGACGGCTCCACGCGGAAGTAGAGTCCGCACCTGAGCTACCGTAAGCATGCGAAATTTGTCGCATTTTATGTAGAGATTTAGACGCGACAGATCCAGGATCACTCTTTGCTGATCGGAGTCTTTTTGGGAACAGTGAATAACCTGCCTTGAAACTTTAGGTGCCTTACTTTCTTTATTGCTCGTTTGTTGAGCAATTCTGTCACATAATCCTTTAGGATTGATGTGGGTGGCTGGTAAAACCTGGTTAGAGGAGGAGGGTTTTGATCCAGCTCCATCCTAGGCCTTTGGACACAATGCTGTGTGCCCAAGGGCTGAAGGTCCATTGGTCCCTGAACCAAAACAGGCGACCGCCTACCTGTGTTCTCTCAGTGGGAGGGAGCGGGTTTATTCCCCCTACCACGTCCAGGTCTTCCCCTTGGGGTGGTGTTGGGCTTTCCTCTATGAGGGGCTTTGCCTCTTCCTCCCCTTGCAACCCTATTAAGGCCGTGAAAATAACCACGGCCCTCATATGTGGGGTTGTATGCCGGTGAGGCCACATATGAGGGTGCAGCTGGTTGGACCAGCACATACTGTTGGGGGTGAGCCTTAGAAGTGGAAGGCTGTGCCACTGCCGAGACCGGGACGGCTTGACTACCGCCTGATGGTGGGGCCTCTTATGCCTCCTGAAGCGTTTACCTCCTCTCGATTGGGGGCCGGCCGATTCTGGGGTCTTACGCTTATAGGCCGAAATACCCCAGCGAGAACGAAGACTCTGGTTGGCCCGTGTAGCCTCGGCCATAACACTTGTGACCTCCTCTTCGGGAAGAGGTTAGGTCCCCAGATCGAGCTTTTCACGAGCTTGTTAGGCTCGTGGACGGATAGTCGCATCGGCGAAGATGAACTTCCTACATTCCAGTCTGGCCATGATAAATTCAAATAGGTCAGACTGGAAACCTGCCAGCAAGGATTTAGCCAAAACCTGAAAGAAAGGCTCGTCCGAGCAGGAGACGGCAGTAGCTTCAGTAAGGCATACAGAGTTCAACGACCGGGCTAACTTAACCCGAGCATCAAACTCCGCTTTCAAAAGAGCTTCCGGCAGCTTGGGGAGCTGCTCGCTGAATTGCGTGGAAGCGCAGAAGGGGTCCAGCTTCCCGACCGTGAAAGTGGACGGGCGTCTGTCCAGAACTCATTACTTCCTGGGAATACCAGGAAGTAGGGTCTGTCTCCCTTAGCTGTGGTAACGGATTACATCTCAAAGCACGCCGGGCCAGAGCCAGAGCGACTTTGTCCAAGCAAGGGGTGGGAAGGTTGTCTCCCAGGGCGAACATGGTAAAGTTCCCCTTGAAAGGAGTCAACTTCGTGTTGTCTGCCTGCCACTCCGTCAGAGTGCGCAGGAGAGCCGACTGAGCTTGGTCCCTAGGGACGATGACAGTCTCCTAGGAACCTTGTCCGACCGAATCCAGGCTTCCTCCGTGAGCCTCACGAAGCCTGGGTAAGGGGGCAGGAGATCGGGGGGGAAGAACTCCAATTCCTCCAACCGTCTCGTGCCAAGACCATCAAGTGTCAGCTTGCCATCATGTTGGATGGCCCGGAGAGCGAATCGCCAAGGGTTACCGACATCGAACGGCGGGAGGTCCGCAGTGTCGGGGATAACATACTGTGGTTCGGCTGGGGGTGGGTGAGCCATTCCCGCCAGTATGTTATCATGACTGGCCAACTTCTCAGAGATTTCGCTAAATCTCGAATCCAGGTCCTCCGTAAAACGCTTATAAAGCTGATTGGCAAAGGCCTCTGCATCGAAAGCAGGTTGGCGAGGAGGGCTTGGTTTTGCAGCCCTCTTACTCGCGCCTTTGCTGGAGGAACCAGACTTGCTCCCGGAGGCTACAGGTCCTGAGACCTTAGCCTTCGACGGGGGGAAGGGCAATGCCTTCTTGGAAGTCGAGGACTTGTAGCCCTTCGCCTTCCATGAAGTCTTCAACTTCAACTTGGGGATAGCAGATGGAGCTCTATCACCCAAGGAGGAAGACTTCACAAAGCCTGCAAAAGAAGAAATGGATGAAGCAGGGGAGTCAAATAAAGGGGGGCCCGCCCCAACAACCTCACTTACCTCACCACTTACCACCTGGTCCTGCTCTATATTCATCGGTTCCAGGTTGAGATTAATGGCGGCAACATCCTCCGAGACCTCAGCGTAGAGGATATCCGCTTGGGGTGGCTGGGTCTCATCCCGGATTTGCTGGATGATAGGGGTGGCCAGATCTTCAGGCACTGCGGCCGCCACCCGTGCGCCGGGGTAGAGCAAGTCCCTCAACCTAGCGTCGAGGACGTAGGGCTTCCCCGACGGAACGTTCCTTCCAAACCCAGCCACCCAGGCCCGGAGGGATTCCAAGGCAGACTTCTTGGAAGTTTCGTCCGCCTGTAAGAAAACCAACAATTAGCTAAGGACGAAAACCATTCCGGGAACCTCATAAACAATGTATAATATACAATATGAGGAGCATAAAGCAAGAGTAATGTAAAGACTGTCACTTACCAACTCATCCTGGACAGTTGTGCAGAGAGCGAAGCAAACCTCACAACCATCAGGGTGCCAAACAATCAGGTCATCCAGGCGGACCGCACAACCAGCGTGGGTCCGGCAAACTACGTGACCGTAAGGTTGTTGGAGGGAGGCGGTGCACCCCGGCTCCTCACAGCGAACAGTCTGTAAGTAGAAAAGTACATGAACCTCCCACCCTAAGCAAACTAAAGCTGGCGAGGCCGGGAAATTCAACTGCAACCGGAATACTCCGGCGGAGAAGAACTCCCTATCATAAACTGGGCCAATAAGCTCTAAATTACACAGAGTGGAAGGTAGGATTTCAGACCCCGGAGTACTCCGGGGAATGAAGGAAAGAGAGACCAGGAACTAACCATAAGGGCTGCCAGTAAAATAACGGCGGAGACCCCTGGTATAGGACCGGACTCACGTATTTATATATAATGAATAAAGGAGAGTACTCCTGTAGATAACAGACTTATCTAAAAATAAAAACAGTAACAAGTGATGGTAAGAACTCAAGAGGACGGAGGGATCCGTTCCCCTATAATGAAAAACCTTCCGCCCTTACTTCCCCGCCGGGAGAACGAGACGGGTAAAATGCTCATATGTTCATAACATAGGCTGAAGCAATATATATTACCGTATCAACGTAATCCGACGGGGAGAGGAGGAGTGACTAACACGTTCGAGTAAACAAACCACCAACCCCAATACAGCGATGCTAGGGACAATATGGGAGGGAGCGAATCCCTCAACCAACAAGAGAAGTCCCTGAACTCGGAGAAAACGCCATCTAGCGTCACCCGCACGAGTAGAGCAAGGCTGAGAGGAGGAGGGGGAGGGGAAGGAGGAGGAGTAGGCTACCAGGAAGGAACAGGAGACGGGGAGAAGCTCACCCGCTCAACTGCACCATACCTCCCAGACCATGAATCTTGGAGGGCAAATGACTGGAAGCAACCAACCCAAGCCCGACTCCTACCTAGGCGAAGCCTAATATGGACCTAACCTTTAATATAGGCTAGGGACGAGGAGGGCAAAAGGGAAGGAGGAAGCAACTGGGAGAGAAATTTTGAGCCGAGAACCAGCCGGGATCGAGAATGGCAGGCAAGGGGGCGACTAGCCTAGAGGAAACACATCCCAAGAACTCGATTCCCCCCAAATGGAGGAAGAGAACTAAGGGGCTCACTCTGCCCACCGAAAAACGATCCCGGAGGAAAACAGCAACAAAACTCCCTCAACCTGAACTCCCCACCCAGGGCAAAGGGAAGGAAACCAACAAGCCTACTCCACAAGATAACCATCACTCATAAAAACTAAAATGTGCTCAACAGAGAGCGTAGCCTACCACGGGGAAGCGGTTAGATCTGAGGCTGCCACCAGCACCCGAGGTAAACCACTCAATAAAATAATAAAAACAATAAAAATAAAAATAAAACTACAAGAGAGCACCATCTTCAATCAAAATTAATTAGCCTAGTAAGACCAAAAACAATAGGAACCCAACCTGGGGGGGGGGGTACCTAGACGGGGCATCACTCCCACAAAGGCCAGTAGGCCAATGATCGTAATTCATAAGGGGGGGAGCCACCGCAAGGAACCACCAGGAAGGGAACCAAGGGGGCAAAATATCTATAACGACGAGGAGACGACTCCAACTGAAAAGAACAGAAGGAGACGGGACGCGTGGCGACATAATAAGATCGCGTCGACATGGCTGGCTGGGGACGCCGTGGCTAAATGACATAATAAGATCTCAATATTTATGAAAATACGAGACCATAACAGCCAAAAAATAGAACAAAACCCCACAAGAAGATGGTACTTAACTTGAAATGGTAAAGCTGCTCGATGCCATCATATAGAAAGCAGAAAAATCCAAAATGATGAAAAGAGCACACAAAAGAAACAAGATTCACGTGCTAGAAAATGGAATGAGGTAGGTGGCGCTGGTGTCGCCGTCCTGGCGGGTGTTTGGTGTGGGGCTGTAACGGCTCACCGCTCTGTTCCGGGATTTTGATAGGAGAGATCTTTCGAGTAGGTTTCCGTGGTAGTGGTTATTCACTCACCCCTTCTTATACCGACGCCTTCCTAGAAGACGCTCGACTGGGGGTAGTAACCCCAGCTTTCCTGAAAGCTCTTTTTCTCTGGTATATCTAGCAAGGTTATACCTAGAAATTCGTGCTGTAATGGAATTTCACCGGCTGACACGGGACTGGACTCAGAAATATATATATATATATATATATATATATATATATATATATATATATATATATATATATCTGAGTGTGCATTTATATATAAAGGGGAGCACTGACACCATAATATCTGAGTGTCATTATAAAGCAAGTGCTTGTTACTTCCTTATGATTAAAAGGATTTGCTTAAAATTTTTACCATTTATTCTACAACTAATAAGAAAAATTCTCTCGTTGGAAAATCCTGAAATTCAACCTATAAGTTCATTTTATTTAGCAATTGAAAAAATCATAATATCACTTTTTCAAAAGCATGCAGAATAAAAACTGTCATTCAAAGATGAATTTGCCAACAACAAAATGAAGATATATATTTATACTAAACTCTGTAAAAGTTTAATTGAATTTTGTTCAATCTTCTTGGAGAAACAAGAATTTATTTCTGAAAAAGTAAGTTTTGAGAAAACGTCAAAAGAAAAAATATGATTGCTTATTTTGTAATAAATATGAAACTAAGACAGTTAGGAATTTGCTTATTTTGTAATAAATATGAAACTAAGACAGTTAGGAATTTGATTTTTGCTATGAAAGTATTTCATCACATAAGAAATATGCCCTGAAATTTACAGTATAATCAAATGAATAGAATTGTGCTCTCTCTTGATTTATATGTTACCTAAAATTTGTGTTTATGGGGAGAGCCGATGCCATAAGTCCCCATTATAAAGTAAATGACTGTTTCTACTTCGTATTTGAAGGGATTTGCTTCAAATTCTTACCACTTATTCTGCAACTAATACTGAATAAACATAAGTCTTGTTTCAGTTTTCTTAGAGATCCAAGCATTTAGTTTAAAAAAAAAGAAAAGTAAGTTTTCAGGAAACAGCAAAAGAAAAAAATTTTGGGATGTTCAAGAAAATTGAAACAATCAGGATATCTTGGGCAAGTTATCCCTATCTCATTATAACCTATATTCTCTGACATCCCGTAGAGGGAATGAAATAATGGGGGACAATTATTTTTGAATACTTTTTTTCACATTCGTTTTACATGGTTTCTTTTACAATGTGTCGTTCACAGTGCCGTAAAAGCGATGAACAAAATTGTCCATGAACCAACCTAAAAAAATTTTTTAGCAATAACATGTCAAGATATGTGTATTTACATGTTAAACAGTCCAAAAAAGTTTGACTCCCTCCATCTAACCAAACAGAGTCATAGAGACATTTTTACAAGTTTTTACAATTTGTCATTCACAGTGCCATGCAAGCAATGAACAAAGTTGTCCATGAACCAGTCTGATAATTTTTTTTAGTGATATATCTTCAAAGTGTGTTTATTTATACATAAAACAGTCCAAAAGTGTATATAACTCCTTCCACCTAACCAAACTTAGAGTATATATATATATATATATATATATTTTTTTTTACAATTTCTCGTTCATAGTGCCATACAAGCGATGAACAAAATTGTCAATAAACCAGTCTAAAATTTGTTTTAGCTTTACCTCTTCAGGATATGTTTTTTAGACATAAAACAGTTGAAAACTGTTAATAACTAAAATTTGATAATTCCTCAAAATTCAGCGATCAGCGCACCCCTTAAAACGAATATAAAAGGAGTTATTAGCATAAATGTATACAACTAAGTATTCAACATAAATCAACATTAGGTTTTTTATTGCAAGGAATGTCTAGCACAATTTATTTTTATGTACTGTATATTGATTACTTGTTGTTTGACACAAATTAGCCTCTCATTTTTTGTTTTTGTTAAAGAAGGATACTTATTGAGATATGCATAGAAATTACTGACCGTTCATTGAAGGTAATAAATTTTTCAAATGAAGTTTTATCTAATTTGCTTTTTTCCAGATACTGTATACAGTGTACAGATTAAAGTAAATTATTCTTTTATGCAAAATTTTGTACTTCATATAAGTCAACATTTTAGGCTTTTTTTTTCTTATTTTGCTATAAGAAAATGTACAGGTATAGTTATTTTAATGTATATGGAATACTGACTGTTTAATGAGGAAGTTAGTTTTTCTAATCCATTTATATTTGGTTTTCAAATTTTTGCGATCAGACAGACTAGAATGCAAAATAGAACTCAGAGTAGAAATATTTCAAAAAGTATTTTAGGGAGAGAGTTAATTTACCTGTAAAAAATTACGTGTTCTTATAATAATTAAACAAGGAAAAAAAAGCAGCAGAGCTGTGGTAGTGCTTCATCTCAACAGTATATACGATGTGCTGGAACAGAACTTTCAGTATAGCCGCCTGAGGTCACACGCTTGACAGGAGATCGCCATTACCTGTTATTGACACTCTGTGAGGTAGAGTTGAGCGCTCACATCAGCACCCGACTTGTTATCCTCTTCTGGCCAAAGTGACAGTGACGTGTATGACCTGGTGGAGTTATCTTGGGATTATAGACATACTGTTTCAGTTACTTTAGTGGTTTCTGAGCCATGCACCAGGATTTCAGTTGTTCAACCATTTATGTGCCCTGTATCATCATTGATACCCTCTGTTTTTGACATTAACCCTGACTCTCCTACTCAGCTGCCTCACATTAATCTACACTTTGGACAACTGTACTTATATGTACTAGCTGCTCTCCCTCTTCCACTGCACCTAGTATTCTGCAGATGGCTCCAGCTGTTATCTCAGTTCTGTAATTATGTGAGGCAAGAACCCACTACCTTTTCCCATCTGTTGCTTTTCACAGGCAACCCATGATATTGTTGCTGGGAGTCCCGGGTATGTCTGTATCTAGCGTTGATTACCTCATTTTCTTAGTCCTTGGATTTGTCATTTCTGAGTCCAGCCCCGTGTCAGCCGGTGAAATTCCATACTAACACGAATTTCTAGGTATAAAATGCTAGATATACCAGAGAAAAAAGAGCTTTCAGGAATGCTGGGGTTACTACCCCCAGATCGAGCGTCTTCCACAAAGGAGACGTCGGTATAACCAAGGGTGAGTGAAAGGATCACAACCACAGAGCCACACTCGATAGATATCCCCATGTCAAAACCCCTCGAAAAGAGCGGTGAGCCGTTCCAGCCCCCACGCTCATGCGCCCGCCAGGCCGGCGACACCAGCGCCACCTACACTCATTCCATTTTCTAGCACGTGATCGTCGTCACCAAGAATTTTTGTGCTTTTGGTTTTTTGGGTGTTTCCTGCATTTACATCATGTCTTCAAGCAGTTTTAACATCTCTAAGTTAAGTACCATCTTATTGTGGGGTTTTTATGATAAGTGTGGCTGCATCAGTCCGTATTTCATATATATGGGATTGTTGTTTATGACGCCACGGCGTCCCCCAGCCAGCCATGTCGACCGTGAGATTACCCTTCCAGTTTATTCTGTTCGGGCTGTCTCTTTGTCGTTATATTACTTATCTTTTTCCCCTGGATCTCATCCTGGCGGTGTTTCCTGGGCGGGTGTTTTATTGGTGTTTTGTTTTTGTATGACTGACCCTCATGGCGGGTTCCCTCTATAGGGTTTCCATCATTCCCCGCTTAGGTTTCCCCTCCGGGATGGGTTCCCATGTTGGTCTTACTTATTTACCATTATTATTATTATCATATACTTGCGTTGGTGCTATACGTATTTTGTTGCCTTGTTCATTCGGGGTAGCGTCAGCTCGATTGTCTGGCCGCTCCTTGGAGCTAGGCTACGCACCTCGCACAAGCACATTATTCTTGGGTTATATATTTTATTTATATTATGTATATTTGTGATGGTTTTTTATTGGGTATTTGTTGTGTGGGTATCTCCCCTTGCCTTTCATACTGATAGGCTCGTATTGCTTCCTTGACCTCCCGCCCTCCTAGTAGGTTAGGCGTGGGGTGGACCCTCAGGTTGAGGGAGTTTTTGTTGCTGTTTCTCACAGTGGCCGTTATTTGGGTGGCAGAGTGAGACCCCTTTGTCCTCCCCCTTCTTTTTGAAGGGGTAGAGTTCGTTGGGTGTGTCTCCTCTAGGCTATAATTGCCTTATCCCCGCCCCCTCTTTCGGCCCTGGTTGTACTTCGGCACAGAAATTTCTCTCCCTGTTATTTCCTCCCCCACCCTTCCCTTGTCCCTCTCCGTTAGCCTAGGCCATGCCTAAGCACGGGCGTTGACCTAGGCTTTGTCTAGGCAGGAGTCGGCGTGTTGAGACCTTGGTCGCTATCCCTTTTCCTCGGGAGTAGGCTTGTCCTGCCATCGCTAGTATTATTTTCTTGGCGTGGCGTGTGATTGCAGTCGAGCGGGTGAAGCATTTTCCCTTGTCTCCTGTTTTCGCCTGACTTAGCCTACTCCTCTTCCCTACCCCACCAACCCTCCCTCCCCCTCCCCATCTCAGGCCAGCTCTTGCCTATTCTCGCTCGGGTGATGCTAGATGGCGTTTTCTCCGAGTTGGGGACTTCCCCTGGTGGAGAGATTCATTCCCTCCCAGAGCTAGTCCCCGGCAGCGCTGAGCTTGTTTTGATGTTTCGTTTACCGACTCTCTAAGGATCGAGCGGGTTTCGAACATTCTATCTTTTGTTCTCGACCTCTCTCCGTCGATTTGCTTTAGTTGGGTTGATTGGCGCCTACTCCGGCTTATATTATACTTGGCCTTGCGATGACAGTTGCCTCACCCACCTATGGTTTCTCTGGCGGGGAGGTTCGGGCTCCGGGGGGAGAGATGCCTCCGGTCTCCGGATATGATTCTTTCATTGTTACCATCACTTGTATCTTATATATGTATATATTTATATTTATCCTGGCGGAGTGAGCTTCTCACTCCGCCGCTACACTTATTTTATATGTTTTATTTGAGGTCCGGTGTTCTGCCCTGGGGTTCCGCCGTCTTTATTGCTGGCAGCCCTTGTGGTAGGGCCCTGTTGACTCAGTTCTTCCGTTCCGCCGGAGTATTCCGGTGACCGGGAAGTAACTTGCCTTCCACTCTGTTTAATTTATGGCTTGGTGGCCCCGTCTCTGACGAGGGGTTTTTCTCTCCGCCGGAGTATTCCGGTAGTAGGTTGAAATACCCTGGCCTACCGGCTTTAGGTTGCTTAGAGTGGTAGGTTCATGTACTTTTTTACACTTACAGACTGTTCGTTGTGAGGAGCCGGGGTGCACTGCTTCCCTCCAGCAACCCTATGGGCACGTGGTGTGCCGGACCCACACTGGCTGTGCAGTCCGGTTGGATGACCTTATTGTTTGGCACCCCGACGGCTGTGAGGTCTGCTTCGCTCTGTGGGCTAGCATCCAGGACGAGTCGGTAAGATATCGCTTCCCGTTCCTTACGTCCCTTAAATCTATTTAGTGCTTATATTGTTTTCGGGGTTTATATTTCAGTTCAACCCTAATTGCCTACTCTCTTCCAGGCGGACAAGTCCTCTAAGAAGACTTCCCTTGAGTCTCTCCGCGCCTGGGTGGCTGGGTTCGGAAGAAATGTACCGTCGGGGAAGCCTTATGTCCTCGACGCCAAGTTGCATGACTTGCTTTACCCCGGCGCCCGGGCTGCTGCTGCGGTTCCCGAGGAGTTGGCCAACCCCATCATCCAGCAGATCCGGGACGCGACCCAGCCACCCCAAGAGGATATCCTTTATGCGGAGGTGTTGGAGGACATCGCTGCCTTGGACTTGGACCTGGAACCTATGAATACAGAGCCGGACCAAGTGGTAGGTAGCGAGGTAAGTGAGGTTGCGGGGGCGGGCGCCCTTTTTGATTCCCCATCATCCTCTGTATCTTCCTTTTCAGGGTTTGGAAAGTCTTCCATCTTGGGTGACAGGGCTCCATCAGCTGTCCCCAAGTTGAAGCTGAAGACTTCATGGAAGGCGAAGGGCTTTAAGTCCTCGTCTTCCAGGAAAGCATCTCCTTTCCCCCCGTCGAAGGCTAAGGTCCCCGTACCTGTAGCCTCCGGGAGCAAACCTGGAACATCGGGCAAAGGCGCAAGTAAGAGGGCACCAAGACCAAGCCCTCCTCGCCAGCCTGCCTTTGACCCTGAGGCGTTTGCGAACTCGCTTCTTGAGAGGTTCTCGGCGGAGGTCGAGTCGAAGCTCTCCAAAATATCAGAGAAGCTTCACAGCCATGACAACATACTGGTGGGAATGGCTCACTCCGGTGGAGCCGAACCGCAGTATGAGATCCCAGACACGGCTGATCTCCCTCCCTTCGATGTCGGGAACCCTTGGCGTTTTGCTCTTCGTGCCATTCGCACGAAGACACTTTGACGGTTAAAGGTCTTGGCACGAGACGTTTGGAGGAGCTGGAGTTTTTCCTCCCGATCTCCTGCCTCCTTACCCAGGCTTCGTTAGGCTGACGGAGGAAGCCTGGGCATGTTCGGACAAGGTCCCTAGAGAGACGGTGATCTTCCCTAGGGACCAACCTCAGTCTACTCTCCTGCGCACTCTTACGGAGTGGCAGGCAGAGAACACCAAACTTACACCTTTCAAGGGCAACTACACCATGTTTGCCCTAGGTGATAAGTTGCCTACCCCCTGCATCAACAAAGTGGCTCTGGCCACGGCTCGAGCTTGCTTTGAAGGCAAACCTTTGCCTCAATTAGGGAGACAGACTCCACATCCCTGGTATTCCCAGGGGTGAGGAGTTTTGGAGAGACGCCCGTCCACCTTTACTGTGGGAAAGCTGGACGCTCACTGCGCGCCTACTCAGTTTAGCGAGCAGCTTCCCTAAGCTCCCGGAAGCCTTGCTAAAGGCAGAATTTGAGGCCCGGACTAGGTTAGGCCGGTCCTTGAACTCCATCTGCCTCACAGAAGCGACTGCCGTCTCCTGTGCAGAAGAGCCCTTCTTCCAGGTTCTGGCTAAATCCCTGTTAGCAGGGTTTCAGTCAGACCTATATGACTTTATGGTGGCTAAGCTGGAGTGTAGGAGATTCATCTTTGCAGAGGCCACCATACGTCATGAGCCTAACAAGCTCATGAAGAGCTATATCTGGGGCCCTAACCTTTTCCCAGATGAAGATGTAGCCAGTGTGCTGAGCGAGGCTACTAGAGCCAACCAAAGTCTTCGCTCTCGTTGGGGTATCTCTGCTTACAAGCGGAAGACCCCAGAATCTGGCGGCTCCCAGACCAAGTCTGGTAAATGATTCAGGAGACATAAGAGGCCTCATCACCAGACGGTTGTTCAAGCTGTCCCGGTCTCGGCAGTGGCCCAGCCCTCCACCTCTAAGGCTCATCCCCAACAGTACGTGCTGGTCCAACCAGCTCAATCCCTTGCTGCACCCTCGTACGTCTCCTCACCGGCGTACAATCCCACCTATGAGGGCCCTGGGTTCTTTCACGGCCTGAATAGGAGTGCAAGGGGGGGAAGAGGTCGGGCCCCTTACAGAGGCAAGTCTAACACCGCCCCAAGAGGAAAACCTGGACGTGGTAGAGGAAACAAACCCGCTTCCTCCCACTGAGAACAGTCAGGTAGGTGGTCGTCTTTACTGGTTCAGAGACCAGTGGTCCTTCAGTCCTTGGGCACACAGCATTGTGTCCAAAGGTCTGGGTTGGAGCTGGACCAAGGACCCCTCTCCTGATCAGGTTTTACCAGCCACCTCCAGAGTCCTACAGGACTATGTGTATGGAACTGCTCAACAAGCGAGCAATAAAGAAAGTAAGGCACCTCAAATTTCAAGGCAGGTTGTTCACTGTCCCAAAGAAAGACTCCGGTCAGCAAAGAGTGATTCTGGATCTGTCGCGTCTAAATCTTTATATAAAATGCGACAAATTTCGCATGCTTACGGTAGCACAGGTACGGACTCTACTTCCGCGTGGAGCCGTCACCACCTCTATCGATCTTTCAGACGCTTACTATCACGTCCCGGTTGCGCGGAACTTCTCTCCGTTCCTGGGTTTCAGACTCGGGAAACAAGCCTACTCCTTCAGGGTCATGCCTTTTGGTCTAAATATAGCCCCCAGGATATTTACAAAGCTGGCGGAAACGATAGTGCAGCAACTCCGGTCCCGAGGGATCTCCGTAGTAGCGTACCTGGGCGATTGGATAATTTGGGCACCAACAGTTCTAGAGTGCCGGAAGGCCACGGCCATGGTCATCGAATTCCTGGAGTCGTTAGGCTTTCAGCTGAACAGAGAGAAGTCCTGCCTGACTCCGGAGTCTCGGTTTCAGTGGCTGGGCCTCCAGTGGGATCTGTCCTCGTACACATTATCCCTTCTGCCATCCAAGCGGAAGGAGATAGCTTCCCTTACCAGGAAATTTCTGAGAGACAAAGCAGCATCCCGCCGGGCCCAAGAAAGAATCCTCGGCTCCCTTCAATTTGCCTCAGTGACGGACCTGCTCTTAAAAGCAAAATTAAAGGACATAAACAGAGTGTGGCGGAGTCGAGCCAATGTCAGGCTCAGAGACAAGGTCTCATCCATCCCACAGATTTTAAAGGCGAGACTGTGGCCTTGGTCCACAGTCAGCGGCCTGTCCAAGACAGTCCCGCTTCAGTTCCCTCCTCCGGCGCTAGTGGTTCACACAGACGCCTCATTAAGCGGCTGGGGAGGGTATTCGCCAAAACAAAAAAGTACAAGGAACAGGGTTTACAATGTTTCAACGGTTCCATATAAACACCTTGGAAGCTATGGCGGTATTTCTAACCTTAAAGAAAATCCGCCCCCCCAGCCGGATTCACATCAGACTGGTGTTGGACAGCGCCATGGTAGTTCATTGCATCAACAGGGGCGGCTCCAAATCATGTCGCGTAAACCAAGTTATGGTAGCTATTTTCTCCCTGGCGAACAAGCACAGCTGGCATCTGTCAGCCACCCACCTAGCGGGGTGCGGAACGTGGTGGCGGATTCCCTGTCCAGAACCACTCCGTTGGAGACGGAGTGGTCTCTGGACGGAGAGTCTTTCAATTGGATTTGCCCGGGTTCCTGGTCTCCAAGTGGATCTGTTCGCGACGAGGAGCAACTACAAGCATCCCTGTTATGTGGCCCCGAACCTGGACCCTCAGGCTTATGCCACGGACGCAATGACCATAGACTGGAACAATTGGGAGAAGATTTACTTGTTTCCCCCAATAAACATGTTGTTGAAAGTACCGCACAAACTCAGGTCATTCAAAGGTCAACTGGCCCTGATAGCCCCTTATTGGCCGAAGAGCAACTGGTTCCCTCTGCTTCAGGAACTCAAGTTGCAGAGTCATCGGATTCCCAATCCCAGATTGACCCAAGTAGTACAAACCAAGACTGTCAGCTTCCTTAAAAATTCAGAATGCCCTAGTTTTATGGACTTTATAAAGTTCGCTGCTCAAAAGGGAGCAAACATTGACCCCGTTAACACACTGTTTTTAGAGTCTGATAAGAGAGATTCTACTCTCAGACAATATGACTCAGCAGTCAAGAAATTAGCTTCCTTCTTTAGATCATTGTTTGAAAAGGGCCTTGCCCCGGCCACTATTACCACAGCTAAGTCAGTCAGCCTTGAAGAAGGTATTTTTATATGGTTTTAAAATTGACCTTACAGCATGCGCTCGTCTGAGACCCGTATCGCGCCCACATTCTGTTACGTGGTTCCTCAATGATGTTCTTAAGTTAGCATCTGAGATTGACAACTCACAATGCTCTTATTTGGATCTGTTAAGGAAAACCTTATTTCTGATTAGCTTGGCTTTAGGTGCCAGAATTTCAGAGCTGTCGGCTCTCTCTAGAGGTGATGATTTTGTTAGTTTCCTCCCGTCCGGAGAAGCCCTCCTTTCTCCTGACCGTAGATTTTTAGCTAAAAACGAGGACCCTCAAGACAGGTGGTCCCCTTGGAAGGTGGTGCCTCTTCCACAGGACCAGTCCTTATGCCCAGTCTATACCTTAAAGTCTTACCTTTTAAGAACTCCACAGTGTAAGTCGGGTCCTCTTTTTATCAGAGAGAAAGGTGGAAATCTTTCGTTGAATGCTATAAGACAGCAAATTCTGTATTTTATTAAACAAGCCAACCTGGATTCAGTCCCTAAGGTTCATGATATCCATGCAGTAGCTACTTCCACTAATTATTTTCATAATATGGATTTTGCCGAACTTACCAAATATACGGGATGGAAATCACCTCTAGTGTTTAAACGCCATTATTTAAAATCACTCGAAGCCCTGAAATTTTCAACAGTGGCTGTGGGGAGTGTCATTCCCCCACCTTAATTATCCTTATCCTTCCCCCTTCCCCCCTGCCCGCCTGCCTCATTTACTTCTCTGCCTGCCCTTCTGGATAGATCATGCCTCACTGCCTTGCTCCTCATATTGATATTATTATTGTCTTTATTATTATCTTTTTGGTGACTGTATTTTGACATGCTGTGATTTTGGATTGTCTTAGGGGTACTGGGCTGTTTTTATTTTGCTCCATGTACCTCATAAATTTTCTCATGTTGTAAATGTCTCTCTTATGCTTAGATATAAGTTTATATTTACTCCTTATAATTTTTGTATTATTGAATGTATTTTGCCTACTATATTGCTTTGTGTACCATTTTGTATTCTACTTTTTTAAGGTCGTATTAGTGTACTTTCCTGTTACTAATCATTTTTTCATGTGGAGAGATATTCTAATTAAATCCTTTTCCATAGCTTGTGTTTTTTCTTCAGATCACCTTGTATTTTCCTGTAGTTTGCAGTCTTGGCATGATTCTCTATCACTATTTCACGGCTGGCTGACACGGGGCTGGACTCAGAAAAGGGATTTTGACAAAGGAAAAATCTATTTCTGAGGAAGGCCCCGTGTCACCCGTGACCCCAGAAGTTGCTTTCGCCCCTACTTGCACATGCCAAGCCTGGGGATGATGCTAGTCTGAATGAGTGTAGGTGGCGCTGGTGTCGCCAGCCTGGCGGGCGATGAGCGTGGGGCTGGAACGGCTCACCGCTCTTTTCGAGGGGTTTTGACATGTAGATATCTATCGAGTGTGGCTCTGTGGTTGTGATCCTTTCACTCACCCTTGGTTATACCGACGTCTCCTTTGTGGAAGACGCCGATCTGGGGTAGTAACCCCAGCATTCCTGAAAGCTCTTTTTTTCTGGTATATCTAGCATTTTATACCTAGAAATTCGTGTTAGTATGGAATTTCACCGGGTGACACGGGGCCTTCCTCAGAAATAGATTTTTCCTTTGTCAAAATCCCTTTTTGCTATTATCTCAGTTCTTCCTTTAGACATGATGAATTTCATCCCTGATTCAGATGATTCTCGTTTGATTTTTTAAGCGATTCATAGTTTGTGGTGTTCCACTTTTCCCCATCCTTTTTGCTGAAGATAAATCCATTGATTGGTGCTCTTTTGTATGCTTGTACCTTGGCTCTTGTTAAAACGAGTAAGAAGTTAAACTCTTTGATTCTGTCAGCGAGTTTTGAGGTAATATCGGAAGTGTATCACTTAAAGCTTGTTATCAGAATGCCACTGCTTCAGGTTCCAGTTTCAAGAAGTTGCTTAGACTTAACTGTTATGACACATGCAACATCAAATTTTCAACCTTTTGGTATATTGATCTTCCTAAGGCATTGGCATGTTACCCTTACCTTGATAGACATATTTCCAAAGCTTAGGGAGAAATATCTCATGTTTTTTAGAAAGTTTTAAAGAGTAACACGTAATGTTTATATTTATAAAGTAGATTTAGTGAAGCAACCAGTAGCTGTTGTTGGCATGTCTCATCATTGCCTCCTTAACCTTGAAGTGTTTTAAGGCCATTATCAAAGGAGTCTCAGATCAAGAGAATAGAGAATACTGAAGCAGAAGAACTAAAGGGTGGTTTGGGTTGACTTTTGCACAGATTATCAACCCAAACTGTCCTCGAGTTCTCCTACTTCAATAAGCTTTTTTGAGGTTATCAGTGTTCACATTCAAAGTGAAAAAATTGTAAAGGAACCATTACAGATGTTTTGAACACACAAGTCAAGTAGGAGGCTGTATACAGTTTCTGTAGTGTCTGGCAAAGCTACCCTTGGGTAGTGATGGTTTTCTGGGAAGGATACTTTGTTCCTTTTGTTACTCTCTCCCATGTCAGCATTCCCGATTTCCTTCCCTGCCCACCGTCTTCACAAAGAAAAGTTCTGAATTTGGGAGGAGCTCAGACACTGCTACACAAGGGGGACATCGAGCCAATTTTAGGCCAGTCACCAAAGTAGTGCTCTGCCCCATCAATCAAAGGATATCGCTCCACGTTGCCTTCAGTTCTGCATCGTGCTAACTTGAATATCGCTCATGATTTAGATTTGAAGGAGGTTTTCCATGCTTTTGAGCTGGAAACCCCTAAATCTTCCTATTATGGCTTTGGATGGGATTTGGATGCAGTTCTCAGTTATTGAATGTAAACTCAATTTGAGTCTATGGATATGGCTTCTCTTGAGAATATAACTTTGAAGACACTTTCTTTTAGGTCTTGCTATTGGAAAGTGCTTTAGTAAGTTGTTTACTTTGTTCCAGCAGACAACTGTCTCGCTTTTCGTCTGTTGTTTAGAGTAAAAACAACAACAGAGTGAAAGCCCCGCCCAGAATTGTGACAGAGCCCAATTTAACTGCTTTCATAGGCAACAAAGAAGAGGCTTTGTTATATCCAGTAGAGCTCAAAGGGTGCACATAGACAGACTTAAACCTTTAAGAGGAGACCAAAGTCTCATTCCGAAGATATGTCCTTTTTTCTGTGTTGCATAATTAAGTCAGCACACATGGAGTCGAATCCTGAGCATTTACTTTTCTTGAAAGTAAAGCATCATGCTAGAAAAAATAAAAACAAACATCGATATCATAAGGAAAAGTTAGCTTTAATGAAAAATTTTTTTTACTGAAAAAAATTCATCATAAATCAGAGAAAAGACAACCAATTTGTGTACACTGTAAAAGTATGATAAATTGCCTTTTCAGTGATACAAAATTGATTAATATTTTAGCCATGTGGTGCCACAAAGCAAATAAAAAAAAATGTAAAATATACTTGATTTGTGTGAGTTCAAGTGGAATAACAGTTTATGGCACTTTTTAAAAATAAATTCTCCATAAATTGAAATACATACCAGTCTCATGACAGCAACAAGCATCCAAACACGCCATATCCAGATTTCATTGCTATGACAATTTTTTACAATTTATGGTGAATGTCTTTCAGTGATGACTATAGTCACCATTAGCATCTGAGGTTGAAAAATGGATGACACCCATAAAGTATTTTTTTTAATACAAGCCCAACAGTTACACTTCAGTCATTACTAAAGGATGTTTGCAGAGTTCCCTTGGGCCCTTAGTTACTTTCCCACTTCCTTTCTTCTGTCTTGCTGTCCAGCCTCTCTAACTGTTATATTACTTTTAGTGCAATTGTGGGATTTCTCAGAGTATATTTGAGACCATTGTACTTCACCTCATTTTTTTGTGGGGGGGGGGATCTCTTTAACCTGTTATCCAACCAGTCCAGTTCCCTCTTTTCACTGCCTTAAGTGCTGAGTGGCTAAAAGGGCCCCAATGCTTGGCTTGTCAGCCTAAATTTTACAGTTCATTCTTACTGAAAAGTGTCCACTAACGACCCCATATATTTTTTGTAGTAAATCTGGAGAACATAGGGAATGACTTACTGCCATTAATACTGCCATGGGATGCTACTTTGAGGGATATCTGGTGGTCAAGTTAGGGTTGTTCTTCATCCCATTTGTGTCCAAGGTGATGAGCTTGCCAGAGGGTGAGGCATATGAAAACTGGTGGGTTGTATTAAAAGGAGATCTTATTTATGAAAAAGCTTTTGTTATATAAAACCTTAGTTTTATCAGATTAGTTCATAAGATTTTAGTGTTTCCTCATTCATGTTCCTATACTTCTACAGGAAGGGTTCATTTCGTTACCTGACAGTGTACAAAAAAGAAGGATCTACAATTATGAGTAGTGAAGCAGTTGTTGGACTTGCTGATGCAACCCGCTCAACTATTTTGGGCTTACTTCAACGTTGTCCAGTCACAAATAAAGAGAGACAAGATCTTCTACCTGCTACAGAAAGAGATCGGCTCATGAACCCAGAATGTAAGATTTGCTGCTTGTTTGTGTGTAGCACTGTATAGTGTATTAAAAGATGAATAGATTTTATATCCTTGTCTCAACACAAATACAGACCTAATATTTTTCTTGTACTTTTTATCTTCAGAAGACAGAAAATGTATTGAGAATTAACAGAATTCATTTGGAGTATCATACCATAGTGATTAATGATTGAGTATGATTGACAATATACAGTAAACCACCCTTATTTCGCGGGGGATGCTTACCACCCCCCTGCAAGTAGCTAAAATCTGCAAATACTTAGAACCCTTCTAAAAATACTTAAAACTGGCTATTTTGATAGTTCAAACACACAAAAAAATCTAAAAATGCTTGTACAGGTATAATCCTACTCACGATGGGGTTAGGTTCCAAAAAACCCATCGTTTGTTGGAAAAAATATATCTCGAATATAGCCTAGCCTACGCTAGGTTATTCAGTACCTAGCCTACATTATACTCTGTACATACACGGTACAGTAATTATTAACATCAGCTTATTCTGGAGGTTCATGCAGAGTGACTTATGATAATTCAGTACAAAGAGAAATTGAATAACAAACAAGAATTAGCTTAGCCTACACTAAGGTATATCGTATACATATGCGGTAGCCTAGCCTACATTATATTCTACTCTATATTCACATATTAATATCATATTATACAAACGTCAACGTAATGAATATACATCTTTTCCGTGGATCTTTTAAAATGTTATGCTTTAATTCACTGTATCAAATAGTATTGTGTACATTCTTATATTGCTTTTGTATTATAAACTGCGATCTTAGCGATCAATGGTTTGGTTTGGAAATCGATTACGCGGTAAGTTTATTTTGCCATATTTAACTCAGTTCAGAGCGCTCTTCTTGCTTCTAGTTAGCGTAAATGAATCTCTAGATACTTTATTTATATGGGGAAAAGTTCTTTTTCGTTATACAAAGTGTTTTCAAGTTGAAATAAAACTTAAATATGTCTTGTTGTGAAATTAATTTAGCTATTTTTTTCGTTAATAGATGACGTTGGCCGTTGGGGGCATGTTTGTTTTGTGTAAAAAAAAATCAAGATTCCGTTCGCTATTTTCACTTGATTTCATCATAATATGAACTTTATGTATTTATCGTTTATCAGCGTAAAAGTAGCAGTAATGTGTTCTTTCATGCCCAGTAGTTTTGATTAAAATACTTTCTCTCCAGTTTTAATTATGGTTAAGTTTCATCCATGTTGCTGATGCATGATAATTCATAGTCATGAGCAGCTTGAACATTGTTTTCTCAGCTTCAGCTACAATTTGCAGCTTAAATTTAGCAATATACAATATTTCCTTGCCGACCTTTTATTCATACCATACTCATACCAAATAAGGGTATAATGTAAAAATATATCAGTCCTGTTCTACTTAACATCATTTGTACTATAAATGTGGTAATTGTTTACTACTGTACGATGGTTGAAATACAAGCAAAACGGCTGTCATTATCCGATTCGGTTATAAGCAAAACAACAGTTTCTCGTTTGGTTGTTTATGGTTGTAGGCATTTACGCAAGAGTATAATGTTACTAACAATACTTTTATCATTGTCTTTTGCTTTTTTAACCAGAAGATGGGATAAACAGATGGAGGAAAAGAAGGTCTCTCTTGCTGCTTGATTGTATGCTGCTGCCTGTGCCCGCGTGAAATTTAAAAATATTTTATAAATATTGTTGTATCAGTATTAGTTGCTTACCCCATTGCAAAATCGTATTATCGTAAGGCGAATTATCTTAACTCGAGCACTACCTGGGTACTTGAGTATTCTAATAGTTTTATCACAAAAAGTGCATTTAGTCATGAAAATGATATGAAAATACAGTAATTAGTGAATATTTCTTGGTGAAAAATACTGCGAATGGGTGAATTTTGAGTGAATGTGTATATATGTTCCATAGAGAAATCTGTGAATAGGTGAATCTGTGAATCATGAGATTGTGAATACGGGGGTTTACTGTAGTGTAGAGAGTGGAGAGGCATCCCTGCAATAACTTCAGCATTATTCGTTCATTCTGCAATTTCTACACACTGAATAGTTATTTGTTCCGACACGATATGCAAACTCCCGGTCCTTTACATTAGGAATTACTTTCAGCGTAGGCTGGAAACGGCAGTTGAACTTTCGAACAAGGTGATTAGGCAGTTAACTACCATTCGGGAGGGGGAGTACCACCACCCCGGATGTAAGCATTCCAGTTTGCTTTTGGCCTTCGTGGAATGCAGACGTTCTTCACTCTCTGCCTGACTGCTCTTCAAATTTTCCGGTGGGATTTTTCCATGCATTTGCTTGATAATGAATGTTGATAAGCCTTCTAAACCCCCCCTATCCCCAGCGTGTGTGTCCTGGGGTGGGAGGCAAAAGATGTAATACTTTTCGATCTAGCATCGATACAGCCCCATGTGCCCTCTGCCCAACTTGCAGGGGACGTGTGTGTTCACGCGACGCTCCCTGTAGTGAGTGTTGTGCCTGGTCTCCCGAGCAATGGAAGAGGTTCGAAGGGAGGAGACGCTACCATCAGAAGCCCGCCAAGGAATCGTCCGAGGGTAACAAGGCCCCGACGACTCCAGTGGTGGCTAATCCGTCTGGATCGTTCCTCCCTCCGGACAAACTTCCCTTGCTTGCTCCCTCTCCCTCGGATGAGGACTTCCCCTCCCCTTCTTCATTCGTTTCATCGGGTGTGGAAGGGCGGTTGCTCAGGACATCCTCTCGGGTGCTTCCCCTCGCTATGGGGCGAATTTTTTCCCCCAGAGCAAGTGGAGGCTGCCCATTTTGACCCGACTGTATCCTCAGGTTTGGGGGTGGAAGCGCCTTCCATGGACCAGGTATCGGACTTATCTTCTGCCTGGCTACACCTGGGTCTACCTGGTGTTCTGTTACTGGAGGGCCTGGTATCCTACTTGTCTGGCGCTCCAGTGACAACCAACTTGGCTACTGCTTCCACCAGCACGACTGTCACCATGTCAGTATTTGGGAAGCTACCTGTGTTGGTGGCTTCACATCTTGACACCCAGGTCTCAGCTGCCCCTGCCACTCACCATCTTGTACCACTGCCCCCTGGGTTCCTGGCCCCACTATCTCGACCTGGCCCTTCATATATGGTGACGTCGTCGGTACCATACGTATCTATGCCTGCTCCAGTTGCTGACCCTGGCTCGTTCATTCATGGAATGGTCCCGGTTCCTTGCTTCCCAGTCCCTTGGCCCAGCCTGGCTGCTAACACGCCACCCATGCCTTCGACCCTGGCTTGGCCCGGCCTGGCTGCTCACGCACCTCCTGTGCCTTCAACCCTGGTTCCTCTACTGAACATTCCTGGCTGCCGCGCTAATGTTTCTGCCCCGGCAACTGCTGGCCCGAGCACCATCTACGCTGCCCGGGTTGCCCTTGCTGCTGTGGCCCCCCTGGTTGCTCCTGAGTCTTCGGCTGCTCCTGCATGGTTTGGGGATCTGACCTCGACCCTGAGGAAGATGCCAAAGAAGAAGTCAAAGAAGAGATCACGGAAGGTGTCGTCATCTTCGTCTTCGTTTGCTGCCTCTTCTTCTTCTTCTCCTTCTGAGGCTACCCAGCCAAAGAAGAAGAAGCCTACCTCTCCCCCCCAACAAGAGGTCTTGCACCAAGACCTCTAAGGGACTGCCTCCTTCCACAGGGAAGGCAGTGGGATCTCTCTTGCTGGCTCTTCCCGATCCACATATCAAGGAACTGCTGCTCTAGCTCCCGGGTCAGTCGCATTGGGGGCCAAGGGTATGCAGACCACGGTCCGCACTCCCCCTGCTGCACCAAAGAAACCTACTTCTAAGGCCAGCAGGTACATGTCGGACGCTCACTCCTGAGTCGCTCTGAGTACCCAGGTTTCCAAGGAGACCCGGGTATCCCAGTCTGGTACGGGAGAAACCTCTCTCCGTACAGACTCGGGTGTGGCCAGTGAAAGAGTCCGGGCATGCAGGTGCCTGACTCTTCCTGCTGGTACTTCTGTGAGTGCCAAGCCAGGTTCCCAGGAAGGTGCACCGGTCCCTCGAGTCCAGACACCTGGAGAAGCAGAGAAGAGGTCCCCTGCTCAGTCTTCCCAAGAGGTTACGGCCTCGAAGAAGACTGGGGTGCATCTAGAAGACAGCGCAAGTTCGCTCCAGCCAGCCGTACGCTCGACTCCTCCCAGTCCCTGGCCACTTCTGCACGGCCAGCCTGGCTCGGGGGAGGCGAGCACGCGGCTCGACTCACACGAGCCGCTCCGCTTCCTCAGGAGACTGCTTCGCCCAGGCGAAAGTGCTCTCCTCAACCTGGGCTGCTGTCACCACTGCGGGTTGGTGATCGTTCCCGGCCCACTGTCCCTGTTGGTTCTGTCAGCCTGCCCCTCTACCTCCTGGGCTGCCCCCTTACCTCCTGGGGGGCACAAGTCAGACAGAAGGCACTGTGGCGAGTTGTCTCCCCAGAGTTCTACCTCGGGGGCGTACATGCCTGGCTCGGTCCTCGGTTTGTCTTATGCCCGCGTGGTGCAGATCACGGGGGTCTGCCGAGGTTCTCCCTCCTGCAGGGAGAGTAGATCAGGAGGACCGCACCCTGGAAGGACTCGAGGGTCCTCTCCCCCAGGATGCGGACACTCCAGAGATATAGAGGACGTTTGCTGAGGTTATTGCGCTGATTCGTCAGCACAATGACCTCGGGGAAGGGACCATGGCCTCGTCTGTGAATCGTCCATCATGCCTCGAATCCTACTGGGGACCCAAGAAGGAACCCAAGGCTTCGGTGGGGTTGCCGTGGTCCACGCTTGCTGAGGGGGTCCTCGATCAAGTGAATGGTCTTGTGTCTGGGCAAGACAATTCCCTCAGATTGAACTGCTCAGACAAGCTTCTTCCCCCTCCTCTGCCTCGCCAGAAGCACTTCTATGCTCCGTCAGAGAGGGCATTTCCGCCTAAACAGGTTGACCCAGACCTGGTTTGTCTGGATCCGGGTCTTCCGTTGCAGCAACTTACTGCAGAGAGCATCTCCCTCTTTCAGCAAGAAGCCGCAACCCTGGAAGCTACCGCCATGGCGGCCTTCCAGGCAGTCTCCTGGCTCGATCTGTGGTCCTTCACAGTATCCAAGGTGGCTGCTTCCTCGGGCGCTATCGTACCCGGGGAGGACTCCACCTTTGGGAGACTATGCCAGTCTGGAGGTAGGGCCATCTCCTACCTTGCCCACCAAACGTTAAACCTGTGGGCTAACCTGGTCTTGAAGCGAAGGGACGCCGTTCTCTCTCGCTTCTCCAGGTCTGTGGGACCCGAGTCGGCAGTGACCCTGCGGAATGGACCGTTGCTGGGTTCTGCCTCTCTCTCCTCCCTAGAGAGTTGGTGGACGCTGTGGTGGATAAGCACCGGGCTGATGACAGCGACCGGCTTGTCCACCAGGCAGTGGCCAAGACCTACAGGTCTTCACGTTCCACTGCGGCCAGGCCCTCGGGTCAGGTTAGCACTTCCTCGGCCCCTAAGAAGTCCCAGTCTTCGAAGGGGTCACGTGGAAACACCCAGCCTTCTTGCTCTAGAAAGAGCAGGTCTTCCTGGCTCTTTCAGCCTGCTTTCCAGTCCGGAAAAGGGGGCAAGGGGAAGAAGAAGAAGGGGAAACGCTAGAGGCAGCGTTCCCCCCAAATGCTGCCGAAGGTGGGCGCTGCCCGTTGAGCCATTGGGCGACATGGCAACGACACGGAGCCTAGACCTGGATAGTGGATGTCCTTCGGGAGGGATATCTCCTACCCTTGAGTCTCGGCCTCCCCTCACCTATTCTCCGGTCCATCTCCACACATACATCCAAGGAACTCCGAAGGACTCTGCACTACAGTAAGAAGTGCAAGCCAAGCTGAGCAAGGGTGCTTTTACAGCTGTGTCTTTCTTGAAGAGAAAGCCACAGGGGGATGGAGACCAGTCATAGACCTCTCTCCCCTGAACCGATTCGTTTGCCAGACTCACTTCACGATGGAAACAGCGCGATCCGTGCTTGCTTCCATCAGGGAGAACGACTTCATGCTTGTGGTGGACTTGAAGGATGCATATTTTCAAATACCTATTCATCCGTCCTCTTGCAAGTACCTCTGCTTTATCCTCAGGGGGACGGTCTTCCAATTCAAGACACTCTGCTTTGGGCTCTTGACCGCTCCCCAGGTATTCACGAGAGTCTTCTCTCTCATGTCAGCTTGGGTCCACTTGCACAGGATATGTCTATTGAAGTATCTCGACGACTGGCTCGTCCTGGCGAGCTCCCGCTCGCAGTTGCTATAGGACAGGGATCGACTCCTTGAGTTATGCCATGATCTTGGGATCTTGGTGAACCTCGAGAAGTCAGATCTCACCCCCAAGCAGAGGATAAAGTACCTGGGCATGCTGGTAGACTCAGTGGCAGCGAAAGTTTCCCTCGGACTCTCGTATCAGCAGGTTTAGGCAGGCAGCACAGCTGTTCCTGTCACGACAGGAGCAACCAGCCCGGCAATGGCAAGTCGTCAACGGTCACCTGTCATCACTGAAGAAGCTGGTACCTCATGGACGTCTTCACCTGCAGTCTCTACAATGGAGGCTAAAGGAGTATTGGTCCCAGTCCTAAGACCCCCCAGTCCTTTCTCATCCCGCTTTCTGAGGAGGTGAGAGAGAGGACCTTGGCTGGTGGATGGACGATAGGAATCTCTTGATAGGAGTATCCCTGCATACTCCCCCTCCGGATATGCTGCTGCTCTCAGACACATTGACCGCGGGAGGGGCACACATCTGGAGGAGTTGCTGATTTTGGGAGTGTGGCACCGAGACGACAAGCACCTTCACATCAACATCCTGGAACTCAAGGCAGCCTTCCTGGCTCTCCGGGCATGTTGATAGACCCTTTAGTAGCAAGAGATTTTTGTAAAGACTCTTGCTTCAGCAGCCCTTCTTTCTACAGGTCTTCCCTTTAGGCTCTACCAGTTCTTGTTTCCCTTCCACCTCCAATCTTAGATTGCAAATGTTAGCAATTGGCAAAGTGCAAAGTTTATCTACCCCTCTTTCTTCCTGTTTCTTAGATAGAGCCAGGTGTCCTCTCCACTGACAGCCATGAGAAACATCATTCTTAGTGACTTCCTTGGAGTGGAGTTGAGTCACCTAGAGGACATGGTACACTCTTGAACAGGACTCACAGACAGGTGCTGATGCCTTTGTTTGACCATATTATCTTTGATGGCATGTTTTTAAGACTTTGAATGGGAACTATTAAGCCTAGCATCTGCTGTGCTGAATGAGTATATTCACCTGTTTACCTCTTAGTTACCATATCTCTATGACATTCAGTTGCAGACCATCTTATTTTACAGCATGCATAGTGTGTAGGACTCTACATATAGCTCCCAATCTTTAAAAGCATCAGGTTTTTTGCAATCTCAAACCCATTAGTTCTCAATGAGACCCTTTGTTCCAGTATGCAATTCATAAGAATTTTCTTCAGGAGTTCAAGCCTTCAGGCACAGATACAAGTAATGCATTTGTAAAGAAAGTGAACTGAGTTTTTGTAATGCAAGGCTAGGTTTTTTTTTTTTTATTACAAACTTGTCACTCAATTTGGAAGTTCTTTTTCCTAACCCCACTGAGCTTGCAGCCAATTTTCAAACTACATTAGCAGATGATGTTCATCAATGAGGAATGAAAGTGCAAAGGTTCATATGCACCATTCTGCCAACCAGCCAGCAGGCACTCCTTTTAAACTTCCAACTATCCTTGGCCATTACTATGTACACAAAACTGTGCCATCATGAAATAAGTTAGCAAAATTATCAGCAGCATATAATCAACCTGAAATTGTGTGTTCTTGGTGGTAATTCTGTTTACCTTATTACGACTTAAGAGAAGGGAATTAATTACATCTCAATCCCACCAATAAATGGTGCAAATAGTTTTGTTTGCATAAAACTGCTGTTGATCACAGAGAAGAGTTTGGTAAATTGCCACAGGTGCTGATATTTTTTCTTTCCTGATTCATTCACATCACAGCAAGAATATGAGAACAATGACATTTGACTCAGGAATAATAGAAGTAGCTCAGAAATATCAGATGACAAGAAAAGCCAAGAAAGATGCTTCACGGTTCCTGTGGATGAAATAAAGTAACTGATTATGGAATTTCACGTGCACCAACCTTTTACTTTCTTAGAAAATGGTGGGATTTGATTTTGATGCTGTAGGTAACAATACAGTAAACCCCCCTTATTCGCATTCTCATAATTCGTGGACTCGCCGATTTGTGGATTTCTCTGTGAAACATTGGAGAACATATACACACATTATTCGTGGAAAATTCTCCCATTCGCTGTATTTTTCACTGAGAAATATTTACTAATTACTGTATTCTCATATTTTCATGACTAAATGCACTTTTTGGGATAAAACTAGTAAAATACTCAGGTATAAGCATTTTTAGAGGGGTTTTCTAAGTATTTTTAGATGGTTTTTTTGTGTTTGAACTATCAAAATAGGCAGTTCTAAGTGTTTTAAGAGGAGTTTTAAGTATTCGCGGATTTTAACTATTCAAGGGGGGGGCGGGTTATACGTATCCCCCGCAAATACAGGGGGTTTTCTTTATGCATTATGTTTGGAAGTTTATCACCTTCAGAGTTTGGAAGGCTAATAGAAATGCCAAACAAAAATAGATAAAGGCACTGAATCGAATAAGGGATTTTGACAAAGGAAAAATCTATTTCTGGGGGAAGACCTGTGTCACCCGGTGAAATATCCTTTTAGCACATATTTCTAGGTATAAGTATTGCTAAATATACCAGAGAAAAAGCTAAACACAATGCCAGGGTTACGACCCCGGATCGAACGCCATTTATATATGGTGTCGGTATACACAAAGGTTGAGTGGTGTCACTGCCACAGGCCTCCGCCCTATAGAGCTCTCTAATCTCAAAACCCGAAAAGTGAGGAGCCGTTACATACCTCACCTTCTTCTCCCAGCCAACCACCACCTCAGCCGCCATCTTGTAAACATCCCAGTTAGCACCTCCAAGCTTGGTATGCCACTGAGGGGGAAAGGAAATACAGGGGATGGTCATGTAAGTTGACACAGGTCTTCCCTCAGAAATAGATTTTTCCTTTGTCAAAATCCCTTTTCTGGGCTCGACCTGTGTCACCAGGTGAAATTATAACAGAGAATCAGCCATACAAAAGCTTGGTGGAGCCCTCTAAGAATTACCTTAATAGAGCTAAATAAAACTATAAGAAAATTACTGTGTTTTAATAACCCAAAGCAGTAATAATAAAACATGATTAACAATATAGGGCACACAGACAAAATTAGTTACACCAAGACACTTAAGGCTAACAAAAAGGGGAAGGCTAACAAAAAGGGGAACAACAAAATATGCAAAACGGTCAGGAGTCAGGCTGTGAAGCAGGGCGCTAGGTCAATTCGCCCCCGGCCAATTCGTCAGCCGGTCAATTGCCCCCGCCAATTAGGTTGCCAGCCAATTGTCGCCAATTCAATTCGCTTGAACAATTTGTCCCCAAGTTAACTCCTCGTTGGGCATTTTGTCTCCAATGAAGACACTAGGTTGTTTGTTTTTTTCTTATTATTTTCCTGTTTTGGACAGTTGAAAACAAAAGGTTTTTTACTTAGATCGAGTTATTTCTAAAGAATACACCCATCCAATAACATGGCTACCTGCAAGATTTTAACGTCTGAGAAAGGAAAACAAAGTGGTGGATCAAGAGAATTATATATATACTAAGAATAAGGAAAGTGCTGATAGACTGAAGATCTACTGAGGTGTGAAAAATCGTGCATGCAAGGCGAGACTTCATACTGATGAAAACTATACAGAGATTAAGAAGGTTGGTATCCACAATCACGCTTCAACTGCCGCAGAGGTAAATGCAAGGACTGTGGTCTCAAATATTAATGAAAATCAGTTTCATCTCGACGCACTCGCTCAATAATTGCTGGTGAAGTTGAAAAGTTAAATGAATGTGCTTTATCACAAATTCCTCGGTTGGAACAACTCGTAAGTATATCAGACGTTGGAGGCAAGCAGATGTTAATTATCCCGCAACCCCACAAACAAATGTTGGTTCTCCATTCCATTCCAAGTGAATATTCTCGCTTAGACACTAATGAAATTTTTTTTACAGTATGATAGTGGAATCGAAGATTCAAGCAGAATTCTGATATTTGCAAGTGATGAAGCGCTGAGACATTTAAAAGTGTACAAGAATTGGGCGGCAGACGGAACATTTAAATGCTGTTCTAGTATATTTTTTCAGTTATATTTAGTTCACGACAGATCGATACTTTAAGTGTACCACATATCATTGTTCGCATTGCTATCAAACAAAAGCCAAAGCACATATAATAGACTTTTTGCCAAAATAAGTGAATTGCTGCAGGACTAAGGCCCAGATTGCATGACTATGGATTTTGAAAAAGCAGCCCATAATGGATTTCTTGAATCGTTTCCTCGCGCCAAATTTATCATGCTGCTTGTTTCATTTAGGCAAAATGTATGAGCATATCTTTCAAGAAGGAATGAAAAGCAGATATCACCAAGATGACAGTTTTAGTCTTAAATGCGCTGTTTTGTTGCCCTTGCCTTCTTGCCGGTAGATGATGTTGTCGATGGCTACGAGGAACTTGTAGATGATGATGATGATATTCCACAATCGGTAGTTTCCTATTTTGAGAATAATTACATAGGACCCCTTAGAGGAAGAGGAGAAAGGAGGCGACGCCTTGAACCACCATATCCATTAACTATTTGGAATGTTTGGGATAGATGCATGTCGGGGATTGCTAGAACTACAAATAGTTTAGAAGCTTACCACAGTGCACTAAAAGACACACTGAATATGAGTCATCCAAATATTTGGAAGCTCATAGATGTTTTTAAAGTGAGGAAAGGTTTGCTAGTGCCAAACTACAGAAATTTATTCAAGGAGATGATCTAAGGCAAAAGAAAAATACAGACATGAAGGTGTATAAAAAAATGTCATGGAGAAATATGATCCCAAACGAAAAATTACCTCTTTTGAAAGCAATCGCACATAATCTTAAATTTTAGAAATTAAATGCTTAACTAATTTTTTTTTAGAATTTTATTGTTTTTTTATTTTTTCATTTTATAGTATCATAATGTTTTGACTATAAATTTAAATGAAAATAAAACATTATTTCCACATTTTTTATTTCTACATTTTTTATTGTATTTATATTGTAACTATCTCCTTTCCTAAAAAAGATACAATATTCTGAGCAAAGTTTCTAAAAATATTTGAACCAAAATTGTCGTTAGACAATTTTAGTAGCTAATGAAGGTCAGAATGAGAACGTGAAAATAAATCATTGAACTTGACTATTTGGCCAACAACCATTGACTTGGGGACTAATTGGTCAACGACGAATTGGTTGACGATTTAATTGGGCTGGCCTTCGACTCCGACCAATAGAAGTTAATTGTCGTCGATGAATTGACCGGATGTCTGAAGCAGGCCTGACCTAAAGATAGAAGGCATGGCAAAAGTAAAAAAACGAGGCAGGCAGGCGAGAACATGAATAAAGTGACAGGATAAACTAAGGTTAGAAAAGTTATTCTAGGCAGGAGGAACAATATTATTGCAGCCACTGTGGAAAATTTAAGAGCCTCTAGAGATTTAAGGTAGTCGTTTGAACACTGTTGGTGATTTCCAGCCCGAATATTTTTAAGATCATCAAATTTAGTTTATTATGGAAATAATTAGTGGAGGTGGCCACCTGGGTCGAATATCATGTATTTAGTAGGTGAACGGGGTTTGCTTGCTTTATGAAATATAGTATATGTTGCCTGATGGCCTTTAAAGAAATGGTTCTCCATTTTCTAAAAAAAAGAGGGCCAGACATTATATTAGAAGTTCATTTAAATAAGCCTGTAAAGTGTTAACTGGGCATAAGGACAGATCCTGAGGAAAGGGGATAACCTTCCAAGGGGACCATCATTTTGTGGAGAGAGATTCTAGCCAAAAACTTGAGATTGGGAGACAACAGAACTTCTCCTGACGGGAGGAAATCAACATGGTTCGGACTCTAGAGAGAGCAGACAGTTCAGAAATTCTGGCACCTGGAGGCTAGGCTAATTAAAAATAACGTTTTCCTTAACCCTTAAACGCCTATTGAATCATCAACGCCGATAAAATTGTCTGTTGTGCCAGGCGGACGCATTTGATGAGAGCTAGATTAAAAATTTCAACTTTGCTTTTGGTCAACCTTTGACTCGACCGCAAATGGTCGAAAAACGCAGTTGTAATGGAAAACTCAACATCATCTAGTAATATTCAATCATGTACCTTCATTTTGCAAACAAATTAAAGTCTCTAGCACAATATTTCGATTTATGGTGAATTTTTGAAAAACTTTTTTACGCGACGGATGGCTTGAGCAATGAAAATTTCATAAATTCTTTCCACATATTTTGTCGTAATAGTTGTTCTATGTTAGCCCATTCTGGTCACATGCAGAAAGTTTTATATATGAAAATGTGTGCAATTTCATGCACAATACAGCAAAATACAACCACATGGTTAAAGGCTTTATCAATTTGAAAGATTTTCATATAAACCACTTCATAACTGCAAAAATTTCAACTTTGGTCAACTTTTTTTTGAATGTAAATGGTAAAAATGCTTGTTTTTAAGCTAAAATTTTTATTTGATCTAGTAATCACAATCATTTTCCTTCATTTTGGAAACCAAAGAATCTCTAGCACAATATTTTGATTTATGGTGAATTTTTGAAAAACTTTTCCTTACGCCCACGCCAGAAATTCAGGGGGAGTCATTGTCGTAATGTTTGCAATTTAGCAGTTTTATATTTTTCGTTACATAAAAGTTTTATATATGGAAATGTGCGCAATTTCATGTAGAATACAACAGAAAATAATTCATGGTTGTAGCTTTATCAGTTTTGAAATATTTTCATAAAATCTGTGATAATCAGGTGAAAAATTTCAACCTTCTAGGTCAACTTTAACTGACCAAATGGTAAAAACGCAATTATAAGCTAAAACTATTACATTCTAGTAATATTCAATCATGTACCTTCATTTTTGCAACAAACTGGAAGTCTCTAGCACAATATTTCGATTTATGGTGAATTTTGAAAAAATTTTTTCCACGCTCATGCTGTAACTGGCCAACATCTCAGAAATTCTTTCATTATGTTGTCGTGAATGTTTGCATCGTTTTACATTAGTCGTTACATAAACTTTTATATATGAAAATGTGCACAATTTCATGTAGAATACAACAGAAAATAGATTTTCATGGTTGTAGCTTTATCAGTTTTGAAATATTTTCACATAAATCACGATAATGCTAAAATTTCAACCTTCGTCAACTTTAACTGAGTCGTGATGGAAATGGTAAAAACACAATTGTAAGCTAAAACTCTTACATTCTAGTAATATTCAATCATTTAACTTCATTTTGCAACCAAATTGGAAGTCTCTAGCACAATATTTCGATTTATGGTGAATTTTTGAAAAACATTTTCCTTACGTCATGCTGGTAACTTAAAAACATCTCAGAAATTCTTTTAATCTCACCTTGTCATAATATTTGCAACCGCTTTATATTAGTCGTTACATAAAGTTCTATATATGAAAATGTGTGCAAACCCAATGATAGAATAAAGCTTGGCAATAAAAATAACCCATGGTTGTAGCTTTATCAGTTTTGAAATATTTTATAAATCACATAAATAGAAAAAATTCGACTTTGGTCAACTTTAACTTGAATGAAATGGTCAAAAACTGCAATTGTAAGCTAAAACACTTACAGTCTAGTAATATTCAATCAATTAGCTTCATTTTTCAACAAACGGGAAGTTCTAGCACAATATTTAAATTTATGGTGAATTTTTGAAAAACATTTTTTACGCTCCACGCTGTTACATTAATTCATGCATCATTTTGTGATAATATTTTCTCTGTGTTGCTTTGATCGTTTTAAAATTTGTTATATACCAAAATCATCGCAATTTAGTGTACAATACAACTAAAAAAAATTAACTCATTAGCTTTAACTGCTTTTTTATAGCGATTTGTATACAATTATATACAAGGTTTTTTTTTCAGGGTCATATATTCCAATATTTATATATGATAATGATATTTTTTCATTTCTGATGGTTGCATACTAAACTTCAGGCAATGACAAAAAAATGAGCCAAAAATGAACTCTTAATCTTAAAAACTAAGTGTGCTGTGATTTTTTGAAAAACTTTTTTCCGCTTCGACAGCGCTTAACTCACCGAACGCTGAAGCATATGGGAGACGTTTTTGTAAATAGGGCTTTGGGGTTAAAGGGTTAACAGACTTGAGAATGAACACAGTTCATTATCAGTGTCTGATGCTAATTTAAGCACATCATTTAAGAACCAGGAAACCATGTGGGGACGGGTTGCTGGTCTAAGACGAGCGCATGCTTTAGGAATTGATGAAAAATATGAGTCTGTAAGGTTAATATTAAAGCCATGTAAAAATATTTTTTTAAAGGCTGATTTTGCTGTAGTAATAGTACTAGAGGCCAGTCCTTTCTCAAATAATGACCTGAAGAAAGAGATTGCCAGGTTTGTGGTCATTTCTTGAGCTTCAGATTCTCTCAGAAATAATGCTAACTTTTTAACTGCTGAGTCATATTGTCTGAGGGTAGATTCCCTTTGTCTGATTCTATGAACAGTGTATTAACAGGGATCAATGTTAGCATCTTTCTGAGCTGCAAATTTCATGAAGTCCATAAAGCTAGGGCATTCAGAATTCTTGAGGAAGCTGACACAGTCTGAGTTTGTACTATTTGTGTCAGTTTTGGACTGGGGATTTGTATGTGCCGGAGTTTCAACTCTAGAAGAAGAGGAAACCAGTTGCTCTTCGGCCAGTTGGGTGCCACAAGTGCTACTTGACCTTTGAATGATCTGAGTTTGTGTAAAACTTTCATCAATAGGTTTATTGGGGAAACAGATAGATCCTTTGCCACCTGTTCCAGTCTATTGACATCGCATCTGTGGAGTGAGCTAGAGGGTCCAGATTGGGAGCCACGTAACACGGAAGTTTGTGGTTGCTCTTCTGTGGCAAACAGGTCCACCTGGAGACCTGGTACCTGACGACAAATCCACTCGAATGATGTTTTGTCCAGTGACCATTCCGACTCCAGCGGAGTTGTCCTGGACAGTGAATCTGCAATGACATTCGGACACCTGCCAGATGGGTAGCTGACAGGTGCCAACGGTGTTTCCTTGCCAGGGAGAAAATTGCTATCATTACCTGATTGATCCGGCTCGACTTGGAGCCCCCTCTGTTTATGCAATGCACAACTACTGCACTGTCCAGTACCAGTCTGATATGAATCTGTCTGGTTGGATGTAGTTTCTTTAGAGTTAGAAATACTGCCATTGCTTCTAGAATGTTGATATGGAACTGGCGGAACATAGTTGACCACGTTCTTTGAACTTTCTTGTGTTGGGAATATCCTCCCACCCGCTCAGGGAAGCATCCGTATGGATCACCAATGATGGAGGGGGAAATTGGAGAGGCACTGACCTTGACAAATTCTTGACTGTTGACCATGGTGAAGCCTCTTCCTCAACACCAGCGGAATTAGGGACATCTTGTCTCTGTATCTGCTGTTTGCTCGCCTCCGCCATACCCTGTTTATATCCTTCAGTTTGGCTTTCAGCAGCAAATCTGTTACTGAAGCAAACTTCAGACTCTTTTGGGGCTGAGGCTCTTTGTTTTTGAGGAACTGCCTGGTAGCTTTGGCTATTTCCTCCTTTTGGCTGGTGGAAGTGACAGTTTGTGTGTGTCCAGATCCCATTGATTCCTAACCATTGAAATCGAGCCTCCGAACTAGGCGGGATTTCTTCCTGTTTATTTGAAAACCTAAGGATTCCAGGAAGCTGATCACTATGGATGTTGCTTTCCGACATTCCTTGGCGTTGGATGCCCAAATTATCCAATCGTCCAGGTATGCGGCCAGCATGATCCCTTGGGACCGTAGTTGTTGGACTACTGTTTCTGCCAGTTTGGTGAAAATTCTGGGGGCTATGTTGAGCCTAATGGCATGACTCTGAACGAGTATGCTTGTTTCCCTAGTCTGAACCCCAGGTAAGGAGAGAAGTTTCTCGCATTTGGGACGTGGTAATAAGCGTGTGAAAGATCTATAGAGGTGGTGACGGCCCAATGGGGAAGTAGGGTCCGCACCTGCGAGATTGTAAGCATGCGAAACTTGTCACATTGAATGTATAAATTGAGACGAGACAAGTCTAGGATTACTCTTTGCTGAATAGAGTCTTTCTTGGAACACTGAACAGTCTGCCCTGAAATTTCAGGTGTCTCACTTTCTTTATTGCCCTCTTTTGAAGAAGGTCTTTTACAAAGTCCAGGAGGGCTTTGGATGGAGACTGATGGAATCTGACTGGCGGAGGAGGCCCTCTGCTCCAGCTCCATCCCAGACCCTTGGAAACTATGCTGTGGGCCCACGGACTGAAGGTCCAACGGTCCCGAAACAGATGTAACCTCCCGCCCACCTGAGGAGACTCACTGAGCGGAAGAGGGCTTACTTCCTCTACTTCCTCGGCCTCCTCTTCCCCGTGAGAGAGGACGTGATGCAGATCTACCTCTGAAGGAGGCTCTGGCTCTGCTTCCCCTCGCATTTCTGTTAAAACCTCGAAACGCCACTGGCTTTCAAACGAAGCTTTGAAAGCCGGGGACGCCATGAAGTTTGGCGAAGCAAGGGTTTGCTGAGCCGGCTGCATCAGAACAAAGTGTTGCTGAGGCTGAGCTTTAGAGGTTGAAGGCTGACCGATCTGAGAGACCGGTACAGCTTGGAGCATAGTTTGGGCCTGAGGTTTTCTGTACCTCCTGAACCTTTTCCTATCCCTGGCTTGAGGTCCGGCGGACTCTGTGGCCTTCCTTTTAAAGGGGAGACCCCAGCGGGAGCAAAGGCTCTGATTTGCTCTGGTTGCCTCTGCCAGAACATTGTTGACCTCATCCTCAGGGAAGATGTTAGGGCCCCAGATAGAACTCTTCATGAGTCTATTGGGCTCGTGTCTGATAGTGGCGTCCGTAAAGATGTGTTTTCGGCAGTTTAGTCTCGCCACTACAAAGTCATACAGGTCCGCCTGGAATGCCGCTAACAGGGATTTGGTCAGGACCTGGAAAAGAGGTTCTTCAGCGTAAGTTACCGCCGTTACCTCCCTAATAGTAATGGAATGCAGGGAGCGACTCAACCTTCATCTAGCCTCGAATTCCGCCTTCAGAAGGGCCTCCGGAATCTTGGGAAGCTGTTCACTAAAAAGAGTGGAGACGCACTCGGGGTCGAGTTTGCCCACCATGAACGTGGCCGGAGCTCCCAACCAAAATTCCGAATCTCCGGGGAAGACGAGAGAGGTGGGATCTGTCTCCCGGAGTTGAGGCAGCGGCTTACCCTCGATTCCTGCCTGACTAGTCAGCACTGCTATCTTAGTCGTGCAGGGGTAGGGATGGAGTCACCCACCAAGAACATCGTGAAAGTCCTTTAAAGGGGTAAGCTTAGTATTTTCGCATTCCCATTCAGTGAGAGCGCATCAAGGTGGATTGGGCTTGGTCCCTAGGAAGATAACTGTCTCCTTCGGGACCTTGTCTGATCTGATCCAGGCTTCCTCTGTAAGCCTGGCATAGCCTGGGTAGGTAGGCACCAGGTCGGGTGGAAAGAATTCCAGTTCCTCCAACCGACGAGTTCCCAAGCCCTCGATGGTCAGGGTATCATTGTGCAGAGGAGCATGAAGAGCCAGACGCCACGGGTTTCCCCTTATCAAAGGGGAAGTCTGGAGGCATCCGGAACAACGAAGATTGTCCTGCTACTCCGAGCACATAAACCCGGAGAGCAAGCTTTCCTGGGTCTGCATCCTCTGCCAATGACTTCACAGACTGACCAGAGGTCTGTAAGCTGAAACGAGCTGGGAGGAAAGGTCTTGAATCCTGGCCTCGACCTTCTTATCTAACTTCTGCATTAGAAGTTCTGCAAAGGCCTCAGGGTCAAAGTTAGGCTGAGGGGACTAGCCTTAGACGCCCTGGATCGTGACCCCTTGGGTGGGGGGAGGCCTTACTAGTGGACGCCACTGGGCTAAGAGCCAGTGACGACCTTTGAGGAGCTGGGACGGATTAGACCTATGAGGCCTAGAGGACTTAGGTAGGTCCTTTTTTTCAAGGTTTTCACCTTGGGGACAACAGACCTTGACCTGTCCTCAAGGATAGCTGATTTAGGAAAGCCTTGAAATGAAGAAGAAGAGGAAGAAGAAGAACCAAAAAGTGGATTAGTTAAACTCACTCCCCCTGCCTCACTTACCACCCTACCTTCTACCTGGTGGTCCGGATCGACGCTCATAGGTTCGAGGTGGATATTGATGGCCGCCACCTCTTCCACCACCTCTCCACACAGGTTGTCTTCTTGGGAGGGTTGCATCTCCTCCCGGATCCATTCAGTTAAAGGGGCGGCTACTTCCGCCGGCACTGCGGCTGAGATCCAGGCTCCGGGGTAGAGGAGATTACATATCTCCTCTGACAGGACATACGGCTTCCCCGACGCAACATTCCTCCCAAACTCGCCAACCCAGATCTTCAGGGTCGACAGCGAAGAGATGCGGGTAATATGGTCAGACTGAAAGAAAGGAAAGGATTAACTGAAAATATTCTCCAAATGCCGTATATGTCAATATAAGACATTAAAGTCAAAAAGAGACTAAAGGTTATTGGTCTCTAAAGCTTACCGACTCATCCACCACTCGCTCGTACAGAGCGTAGCAAATCTCACAGCCATCCGGGTGCCAGACGACCAAGTCCCCAACGCGGACCGAGCAGCCGGAGTGCGAACGGCACACCTCATGGCCACAGGGTTGTTGGAGAACCGCTGTGCACCCAGGCTCCTGACAGCATACCATCTGTAAGCGGAAAGATGATACATGAGTATGCTAATAAGGTTGCCGGAGTAGGTCCGCGGAAATAGGATACCTTAACCTAACAATGGGTGATGGAACATGCTTATCGTCAGGCAAAACCCGCCGGATTAAATCCGGCAGTATAGAATTAATATACGATACATAAGTAACGCAGTTAAGGGCCGCTGAGTAGGTCCGGCGGTAATAGGATACCTTAACCTTGGAACATGCTTTTCATATAATAAAACACCGCCGGAAAAGAATCCGGCAGTAGACATAGATATAAGTTATGCTACGGAATGGTCAACTAATTATGTAAACAAAAGTACTCTAAGATACGCTGGTGTTATGGTACTCCGCCCTGATTTGCCACGGAAGTCTCGTTATCTCACACCTATGGTAGCGGCGGAAGAGGCGGAGAGGAGTCTTCGCATCTGGCTCAACTCTCAACAGCGGGGCGGAACCAGATAGTGGAAAGCGCCAACCAGCCGACCATACCATACCACCGGAGTGGTAATGTGTACTATAACAACAGAGATCTGACTAATGGCGGCGGAGAATGAACATAGCGAAAGTCATGATAGCATCCCTGGGGCTGTGTTCGATGCTCCAGCTAACACTGAGGGAAGCGAACAAACGAAACACCGGCCGATAAGGGAAAAAGATAGCAGAGTGGCAGAAACCCGATAAGCGGTGGCCAGATGGGTGGGTAACACCCTCTGGAAGCCGAAAGAAACTCCCCACGGGGTGTCGAACGTAAGTGATCGGCGTCCCTCACGTAGGGAGATGTCTAGGTCACTCGCCAAATGCTAATTGATCAGGTAAGGAAGGACTAGGCTACATACACGAAAAGGACTGTGCAACCTTCGATCCCAGTCCATCCTCCAAAACCAAAACTTTTTGGCTTGGACAGGAAGGCCAGAATAGGTGCAACTTGGGCGGGGGGGGGAGCCACGCAATGCCTAGCCACACCCTCCAAAACCGACAGTGTGGTCAGATGGAAGACTATGAATTGAGGAGACCCTTCACTATTCTAACCTCACCCTCCAAAAACCTCACGGCCTGGTCAGGTGGGCTAAAAGGGGGGGCAACTGCCTCTCACTAGCCTAACCTCACCTTCCAAAAACGTGACAGCATGGTCAGGTGGGCCAAGAGAGAACGAGGAACTCCTCAACAACCTAACATCTCCCTCCAAAACCTCAAAACGGCCTGGTCAGGAGAGCTAGGAAGCATGAGCATTGTGTAAAAGAGCCTATCCTGTCCAGCCTAACTCAAACCGAAACCGACACGGAACGGCCGAGTAGGCTAGGCTAGAAAATACCTAATCGAATAAAACTACCTGACTTCAAGTACTAAGATAAAAAGTTAACCAGATGATGTGTGAAATATAAAAACATATATATGCATAGAATTATATATTATAAATACGTAAAAGACTCAGCTGCAGAGAAGGCCAAACAACCACCGATATGTGGAAAGCGGGGGAGGGGATACCCAAGATGGCCGACCCTGACGGCAAATCACACATAAAATTAATCCAAAAATATACATGTCATCCATCATCGTACACATCAGAAAGATCGTGAGCATAACAGTACCATCATGGAGAATGTACCACCTCGCTGGCAGAGGAAGGGGACCAGGGAAAAGGAAGAATTTATGATCAGAAAAGGGGGAGGGGGAAAAACCTCCGTCTCTAACCTAGATCAGTCATGATACAGGCTCCTAACCCCCTACCAGCGAAAAGGTAATTCATATATATAAATAAAACTCCAATTGAAAGTATAGAAAAAACTAGCAGTAACTTTCTGCTAAAACCATGCGAAGACTGAGGGTCCAGCATGGCAGAGGCAGAAAAGCCACAACCGGCTGCGTGGCGTTATTTACCTGTTAAACAATATATTAAAGGGCAAATAAGATGCCTCTGTAAGAAAAAACCAAAAGGAGATGGTACTCAACTTAGTTGATGGGAATTCCGGAAGGGATGACATGATGAACAGCCAAAATTCACGAAAATACAGCACCAAGAAAAAACACGGTGTTGTCTGGAAGCGTGCTAATTTGGAATGTTTACAAGATGGCGGCTGAGGTGGTGGTTGGCTGGGAGAAGAAGGTGAGGTATGTAACGGCTCCTCACTTTTCGGGGTTTTGAGATTGGAGAACTCTATAGGGCGGAGGCCTGTGGCAGTGGCACCACTCACCCTTTGTGTATACCAACACCATATATTAATGGCGTTCGATCCGGGGGTCGTAACCCTGGCATTGTGTTTAGCTTTTTCTCTGGTATATTTAGCAATACTTATACCTAGAAATATGTGCTAAAAGGATATTTCACCGGGTGACACAGGTCGAGCCCAGAAAACCATGGTTTCCAACAGCATAGGAGGAAATAAAAATATTCTTTGGGTAACAGTACGTCAGAATAAAATACTAAGACAGATATGCAACAATGATTTACTGAATATCCTATACTTCTACCATCTTCTTTGAAATTATTTTTTATCTTAAGTGCAGACTAGCTACTTTGGGGTAAAAAAAATTGAAATTTTAAAAAACAGCCAAAGTTTTTCCTAAAGCATTCAAGAATCCAGTATGATACATGACAAACACCATGGATCAGTTTGTGGCTGTTGGGCCCCCTAGAGGTACCGAGGGTGTAAGGTGCAGCCAGCCTGCTGCGTAGCGAAAATTGTCCCTAGTTACTCAACCATAATGCTCACTTTACCCGGTAAAAATAATTGATCACAGTATGGAATCAGCTCTTCTGGCAACTTGGGTTGTTACTCAGTAAATTAAACTTCAGTTGTCCTCAGAAAGAGAAAGGGAGAGTGTATCACTCTGCGATTTGCTCCATACCCAGCCCCATGGAATCCCTTTAAACTTTATGGGCCATTATCTTAAAAGTTATTTTCATATAAGTAACTTACCAATTAATTACATAGCTGTAGTTCTAACTTGCGTGGCAGCCTTTATTTAAAAAGTCACGGTAGCACTTTGATAGTTTAGTGTAGGTTGCAAGCCCTGCCCACCAACAGGAGCACTGGAAACAACTTACCAGAAAACCTCATTCTGTGTCTGCCGGCTCTCGAGTAACATCAGGGGTTTGCTGCAGCTTTTGTTTCCTGATTTTCAGTTGTATGGCTGGATTTCGGTGAAGTATTATCGCTTATTTGAGTAGCCTTCAAGCTTTAATAGCTTTTGGGATCATTTTTTATAGTTCTTTGGTTATTATTGTGTCTGATTCAAGTTCACCTATTTTCACTATTGTAGCAAAAGTTGCAAACCAGATTAATCAATCTTCATATGAGTCTCATATAATTTGCAGTACTTGAATGTAGGGGATAGAAATATAGTTGGGAGAAAACCTGTGCTAAATGTGATGGTTAGCAAGAGCAGAAGGTACTTAAATCTCAACTAGACAAGTTAGGGAGGGATAGAAAGGAAAGCGGCCTCTATTGCCAAGAAATGAGCTTCCCTTAGCCTAGAATTCTACCCTACCCTAGGTTAGAAGATAGCTCTGCTATTCCTTCTTCCCCACTTCCCACCTTTTTCTCTTCCTACTAGCCCTCTTACCTTTAATCCACCTACTCCCGTGCCTGGCTCCCTTGCTTCCAACCCTTGCCATTGCTAGTCTCAAGTCTAGGTTTAACAAGAATTTAACCTAGTAGTGTTACAGTGAGGTGGAGGAGGCGGCTACTTGTCCCGTCGGTTCTCCTAGACCAAGGTCACTGTCATACTCCCCTAAACCGGGGAGAAGACAAACCAAAAGTCCAAGGGAGGCCGAGGGGGTTGGCCAATGGGTAGTTGCCCCCCTAGTCAAACCTGTTGTACGTTCCCAGGTATCGGCAGACGGCCACTCTCCAGTGGCATCTTGACAGGAGAAAGTGTTTTGCAAGTGGAGGAGGTGGCTGCTTGTTCCACTGATTCTCCTAGACGAAGGGGCCTATCATACTCCCCTAAACCTGGGAGGAGTCATACCAGAGGTCCAAGGGAGGTCGGTGAGGTTTGCCTACGGGTAGTGGCCCCCCTTCAGTCAAGCCTGTTATCGATCCCAGGCTTTTTCAGACAGCCATTGGAAAGGTGTCTCTGTGGATTTGCGTCAGTTGTTGTCTGACTCTCAAGACTCCAGCCCAGACTTGGAAGGGCCGCAAGTGCTTTCTAGATTTGTCTTGTCCATTGAAGAAGCAAGCAGGCGATGCTGGCCGCTCTTTTCTACTGCCCAGTTAGCAGTTTAAGGAGCCTGGTGCAGTCCTCAATCTTCCTGCAGCGCATGGGACAGTCCGGATTATTTCTCTCCTGATTGCACTTCTGTTGGATGCCAGTATTTGGCTCCAAGCTCCCAAAGATCCCTCTCAGGTGTGCATGGTCTTCATTCAAGCGCCCAACTCCAGCTTGTGGCAGTTTCTGAGTGCCTGGCACCAGCTCCCGAGCACTTTCAGTTGCCAAGAGTCCAGCTTAACTTCCGCCAGCAGCCCGAGCACTCAGTGCCAGTTGCCCAGCACCCACTTCCGAGCACCCGGCACCAGCTCCCAAGTGCCAACTCTTCAGTATCACTCTCCTGCTCGGAGATCCAAGCGCCTGTTTCCGACCGTGGGTCTCCTAGCCTATGTGGCTCTCCTTCAATATTTTGGGGGAGCTTTCTTACCCTTTTTTGGCTCCTGCTAGCCCCAGTCACGCCTACCTCAACCTTCCTGATGAGGATCCATCCAGATGACAGACCTCGACTCCCCACATGGTGCTTTCCTCGTCTTCTAAGAAGACACTCAAGGAGATTGAAATTTGGTTTTCTGCTAAGAGGGAGCAAGGTAAGGCTTCCTTCGTTTTTCCTCCCTCACGTTTAATCCACAGGAGGTTTCTTTCCTATGCCACGGGGAAGCTCCTTCTTCCTGACACTCGGCGTTTTTGTCAGTGAAATGTTTTTTTGTCGGCAGAACTTTACCTCCTTGTCAAGACCTCTTTGAGTTGTTGGAAGCTTTCAGTTTCTTGGACTGGATGGTGAGAGTGCTAGCCAAGAAGATTGAAGATTGCAATGATTTGTGGAGACTTCACCTAGGAGACTGGCTAGGAGTCCTTTCTCATGCAGACAAAGCCTTCAGGCATGGCTCTCTTGAACTTGCGGCTCTTCTCTTTGGGGGTTTTGAAGGAAGGAGATTTTCAGTGTGCCTGTTCCACTAAAGGAGTCACTCAGACCTAGAAGTCAGACCTTCAGTAGAAGTCAACTTAGGATCTTATGGCGCTTTCTTCCAGACGTCCCAAGGATTTGTCCTCGTTTGTTCCTAAGACGGTCTCTCCTCTCCAGCAACATCCCTTTCATGGTAGTAACCCAAAGTCCAGTCTAGGACCCACTCCAATGCCCGCTTCTCGACCAGGAAGTTTCCAGGACATGGTCTCCAGAAGAACAGAACCTTCACATCAACATCAGATAGCTGAAAGCTATTCACTTAAGGCTTCAGTGCTTCTCGACCCTAGTTCAAAACAAGACTGTGGCAGTCCATTCAGACAATACCACAGCCCTAATGTACATATGAAAGCGGGGCAGCTCTCACTGTTCTCTCTGCCAGACAGCAAGAGACCTTCTACTGTGGACTGATCAGATTTGAGCGAGTCTAGTTACTTGATGGCAAACTAAATGTTCTGACAGACGAGCTGAGCCGTCGAATAGTAGGTCCTTCCTACCGAGTGGACCTTGGATCCCCTGGTCTATCGGAATCTCCGATACTATTGGACAGGCTGGCATTAGACCTGTTTGCCACCACTAGAAACCATTCGCCTCCCTCTTTTTTGTTCTCAGGTCCCGGACCCTCTAGCATGGGCAACAGATGCCATGCAGCAAGATTGGTCCCACTTGGAACGAGAACTGTCAAGAGGCACTCAAGTCCTTGCCCAAGAAATGAGGAAGAAGTCCTCTGTGCACAAGTGGGAGCCAGTCTTCTTGAGTTTTGGGAGAAGTGGAGTATCAGAGGGACAGAACAGTAGATTGTCAAGGTTCCAAGGGAGGGCTTCTCCATTACATTCATGGAGAGCCCTCCTTTGGTCCCTCCTCCCATCGTTTTGACAGCCTACTCAAGAGGCTTGGGAGAACATTCACCCCTTTTGGAGGTGGTCTCCCCTCCCCTTTGAAAGAGAGTCATAGAAGAAGTCAAGGACATCAACTTAGAGGGCTTCTACTACTGTCTGTGGTCCCCAAATCATCGGGGTTTGGAGACCAGTCCTCAACGTAAGCTCCCTTAATCTCTTCGTCCAGCAGATGAAGATCAGATGGAGATGAACCAGTCAGTCCTTTCATCCACTCACCAGGGCGATTGAATAATAACCTTGGATATGCAGGAGACATGCTTCCACTTTCCCTTCCATCTGGACTCCAGGAAGTATCTAAGGTTCGTCTTCCAGGACACTCTCAGGTGCCCCAGATCAGTGTCTAAATGCCTGTCTCCTCTTGGGTCACCTGGCACCACCTGAACCCCCAGCACCCCCCAAGCACCTGGCACCAGCTCCCAAGCTAATGGCACCAGCTAAATCTCCAGTTTCAGTCTCTTTGCTTCAGCCTCTCTATGGCACCTCAAGTGTTCACTTGAGTCCTCGCTCCCCTAGCAAATGACTTCATTTTCTAGGTGTTAACATCAGTATATCTGGACGACTTGCCTCCTCAATCCCCTTCAAGGAAAAATGCATGAGGGACATGTAAATCTCCTCTCTCAGGAACTGGGAATTATCATCTACCTTCAGAAGTCCCAGTTGGCCCCATCGCAAAAGTTCCTCTATTTGGGGATGAGTCTCAACTCTGACTTTTTTGGGTTTTTCTGTCAGGCAAGAGAATCACCAGCTGCCTTCAGACGGTCCACAAGTTTCTAGCCCCTTTATCGGCCCATCAGTGGATGAACCTACTGGGGACTCTGTCATCCATCAAGACATTTGTCAAGTTAGGCAAACCTCTCCTGAGAGTTTTGCAATTCTTACTCAAGGCCAACTGTGACAGGAAAACACAGCCGGACACCTAAGCGTTTCCCATAAACCCGGTACAGGCAGTCCCGGTTATCAGCGATTCGGTTTTGACACTTGCCTAGCAACAAAAATCGGCAATTTTCAGTGCCAAAAATCACTGATTTCCGCTTATCGGCACTGATAATTGGATATTGGTGCCAATACATACCTAATAGAGGTGCCAGTAACTGAAAATCAGTGCTTTTCGGCGCCAATAAGTGCCGAAAATCACTGAAAAGGCATCACCATGCTGTCAGAATAGAACCCCCTCCGATAACCAGGGACTGCGTGTAATCAGGTCGTACTGGCATGGTGGCATTCCAAATGTAGACTTTCGACTTCTATTTAGACTCCCCGGTTCTAGGTTGAGGTGTCCCCTTGGGCTACGCCTTTCTGCCCTTCAGCATGCTCAGGGAAGTGCTAAACAAGTCTTGGGCTCTTCGCAACTTTACTATGATTCTCATAGCCCCATTCTGGCCCATGAGAGAATGGTTCCAGGACCTGCTACAGTTGTGGGTGGACTTTCTGAGACTCCTTCCCCTAAAAACTGTGTCTACTCAGACAACCTCACTTTAAGAGATACCAAAGGGTTGTTTGTTCTTGCCCTGACAGGCTTCAGAATGTCCGGAAGCTTGTCAGAGCACAAGAGTTTTCAAGATGTGCTACAGAAGCTATTGCAAGATGAAGACATTGATTTCCTAGCTGCGTCTTCCATGCTAAGTGGGCAATTTTCTGAAGCTGGTGTCTCAGACACAACGTCTCTTCTTTTGAGACATCTGTGACCCAAATTGCGGATTTCCTTCTTTATCTGAGAAGATCTAGGAATTTCTCGTCCTCCATCAGTAAGAGGTATCGAGTTGTGTTTAGTTCAGTGTTTAACCTTTAATGGACGGATTCTTCATGAGAGGATCTAAAACAGGTTTGGGGTGGTGGACGGATCCCCTCTGAGGAGTATTAATATTACGCACCATATGATTTAGCTGTATCGAGCAGGAAAGAGTTTCCATCACTTCAATGCCCCATAAATGAATAGCGACAACTAAAGAATTTAACTCAGCTTAGTCGTGGGTGTCTCAGGTGGATTAGTATTGTTCTTGACTTGAAGGGGGAATGTCTTGCTCCTCTATTTATTTGCTCATAAATATACCCAGGGATTGTTGTTGGCTTTAGTTGTTATCTTTTATGATATGATGTCAGTTATAATTGTAATTTTGCAAAGAAATATTAGAAAAACATATATAACTAAAAAAGTTACTGTATCTCCGATCTCAGTAAGTTATGTAAATATTTTGCAATAAATTTACTCAGAATTTGTTACTGATTTTAGTTCTTGTCTGTTATGATATTGTGTGAGCTGTAATTATAACTTTACAAAGTAAAATAAAATAAATTATTAGGAAAAACATGTATAATTTAGTCAAACTTACGAGTGTTTTGTAAAAGAGGCCCCACACAGGGTTGTAAATAGTCACTTTCAACTTCCTGTGGAAGGTAAGGAAAATTTTTAGAATTTTTTCTTACACCATGTGCATTTGCATATCTTCCACTTTCCATTGATGTATTTTTTCTTAAATTGGCCAACCTTAAAGTTTGTCACAGGGAAAATTTTTTAGAATTTTTTTCTTACACCATGTGCATTTGCATATCTTCCACTGTCCATTGATGTGTTTTTTCTTAAATTGGCCAACCTTAAAGTTTGCCTGGTCTGGGGAGTTGCCTGATATATACAGTAATTAGCCCATCTCTTTAGGGTTAAATACAGGTACTGATCTTGCATCAATCCCAAATCTTAACAGCCTCGTGTCATTGTGCCTTTTGATCGCTGAGCTGGAAAGACATCCGATCTCTGAAACCTGGGCGTGATGTTGAAGTAGCTTGACAGGTCCACTTTTCCAACCCCGCCCGTTCCTCTCTCTTGGAGAAACCTTACTCAGAAGACTCTCTTCCTTGGCCTGGCTGCTGACATATTAGCAGTTCCAAGGCATCGATAAGGTAGGTTTTCACAAGGAGATGCAGTTTGCTTCTTTACCCTTGGATTTTTAGCCAAGAACGAGGACCCTTCCAAGCCCTGGCTCTGTTCTTTCTCCATTTAGACCTTAACAGTTACCTTGGCTCTGAGGAAGAAGAGAATTCTTTGTCCGGTAACCTCTGGTGCTCTGTCAAGAACCCATCTCGCCCTCCGACTAAGAATGCATTGTCCTTCTTCATCAAAGACTTAATTTCTGAGTGTACTCTCAGATTCAGGAGGACATTTTGCCTACTTTTACAGTGAAAGCTCATGATGTCAGGACAGTCTCTACCTTATTAGCTTTCAGGCACATATGTCACTCACTTCCATTCTGCAGTTGACCTACTGGAAGTGGAAACAGTGTTTGAAAATTGCAGTACCTTGAGGCCATTATCAGTGGCTGTACATTTGGGAGAATCATAAGATCTCTTTCTCCTAGTATCCTTTGCCTTAAAGTAGGGTGTCGAATTTTTGAGAACCAGGGGTACAGTGTACCTGGAGTACCTACCAGTCTGAGTGGATGAGTTGGTGTTTTCTGTGTGGGGTAGAAAGCATTGTCTAGTTGTTTTTGTTGTGGTACTGTGCCAGGGCAAGGGCACTTATTGATGCTTTGCTAGCCATCGAACATATCATTCACTGCAAAGCTCTCACCTAAGGAGAGGTGCTCCACGGCTATACTGCCACACCACTAAAGGTTAAGATGAGCAATAACCAGAGGCAGTAATTACCTGCAGTAGCTCTCTTTACCAAATAAGGAAACAACAAGCATTGTCTTCAATGCTAGCAACTTTTCTATTTCAAAGTCATTACCATAACTTAATGTTTTAGAATAGAATATATCTGTGCATCCCATCTCCTGTCAATGTGGATTCAGCTATGTAATTACTTACTTGGTAAGTTACTTACAGGAAAATATTTTCATGATAAAATTGAGTTCATATATACTTACCAGAAATTACGGATAGTTTTTGGACATACGGCACAGACTGAATGAGGTTTTCTGCTAAGTCAATTCCAGTATTCCCATTGGTGGGCGGGGCTTGTCACCTATCGATTTTTAAAATAAAGGCTGCTGCGCAATCAGAACTATAACTATGTAATTACGTGGTAAGTACATATGAAACTTAATTTTATCATGAAAGTAACATTTTTGTACAATCAAATATTTATAGAAAATCCAATATGTGCTCTATTTTATTGAAACTTTGGGTTTCTGTTGATGCTTCTTGGGCAATTGAATGGCCACACTCAGACATTTCCAAATATAAAAAGAAAATTAATACAAATGCTCTGTAACTGAATATTTTACGATGTCATTCAGGCTTGCATAATAACATGGCCACACTATATAGCATTTAGATAATTAAGGAAAACTTTTTATGACGAAGCATTTAGACACTTTCGAGCTATTCAGCGAAAAAATTCATTTACATTCACCAAGTATTCAGGCTGCTACAACGAAAATAATAGATATAAACGCTATATGGCGTCATGACTATATGATGTCATAATGGTGTTAAGCTCTTACAAAAAGAATGCCTTAACTTGTGTTCTTATGTGAGTTTCAGCGCTTGATTTTACAATAGTTTTTAATGGTTTTAGTACCCCAAAGTAGCTAGTCTCCCTTAATTTTATGTAGAGCAGTAAATAAAATGTTTATGTAAAATAATTGTAAATTTCAGATCACCTTTTGCTTGAGAAAGATTTTACCGTGGATGAAAAAGCCTTTTTTATGTTGGACTGTTGTAACTAGAATTTTTCCAGTATTTTTTTCAAATTCAAATTTGTTAGTTAACTAAACAGCTCTATTGTGAAGTGCACTTATTCATAAAGTGTATAATTTTATAAAAAAAAAAATTTAAATTCTTGATTGTATTTATATATTTAAATAATAAAACAAAATGTTTTTGTTTCTACACAATGTGTGATATAAAGGAAGACATTAGAACTTTGTATGGGGATAGTTGTTTCAGATGAAGACCAAAGCAAATGTTAGGATACACATCAGTGATTGTTGTATAGAAAAACTTGTTTGTACCATAAAAAACTCAGTGTTTTCAATGTCTTAAATTATTTTTATGCTTAGTACAATAACTCTCCATTTTTATATTGATATTGAAGTGCTGTAATCACTGTTAAACATTTCAGTCGCGGGATCTAAGTGTTTGGGAGTCTCTAGGCGATTGACACCAGGTCCTCCACAAGTTCACTCCTCCTCCAAAACATGAAGCGATTTAATGGCAGAAGCAGAAAACTCCCAATTTGGAACATGCGAGACCAACTTCACGGCAGCTATTCATCACAATCAAGTTATTCTAGTTTGTGGTGAAACTAGTTCTATTGAAACTACACAGTTAGTTCACGAGCAGATTAAGGTTCAGGTCTTCATGAAATGAAAACCTCAGATGCTTTTAGTACCAGAACATGGGGTTATGTTTTAAGTGCTGAATGCAGTATACCCTTTTCAGCTCAGAACAGATGGGGCTGAGACACCATTCAATCAGTTTTTCAAAGTACTATATTATTTTATGAGATTGGTAACCTAGGAGTATATACATATTTATACCCATACATTTTATCCAGATCTGTATTAATTAACCCTCCTAACCTTGAACCTCTATTTACAAAGTGTCTGTCGTATGCCGGCGGCGTTAAAGGAGTTCTTTGAAGCGGAAAAAAAAAGTTTTTTAAAAAATCACATACGCTTAGTTTATAAGATTAAGGATTCATTTTTGGCTCCGTTTTTGTCATTGCCACAAGTTTATTATGCAACCATCGAAATGAAAAAATATCATTATCATATATAAATATTGATATGACAGCCTTGAAAAAAAATTTCATATATAATTGTAAACAAATCGCTGAGCAAAATGGTTAAAGCTAATGATTTTGGTATGTAACAAATTGTAAAACGTCAAAGCAACACAGAGAAAATAATATTTATCACAAAATGATTCGCTGAATTAAGTAGCAGCGGACGGAAAAAAGTTTTCAAAATTCACCATAAATCGAAATATTGTACTGAACTTCCGTTGTTGCAAAATGAAGGTACAGGTTGATACACATCACTAATCTGGCATTATTGGGACCTGGAGGTGCGGATTAGCCATTTGCCAGATTAGCCATTTATTGAAGCTAGAAATAGTTCTGAAACCCGGTAGCTAAGCACCTCATCACTTAGAATTAAAATATCCCATTAATCAGTACAAGTTGGTTAATAAAGAAAAGACAATTATCAAATACAGGTAGTGCTGAAGTTCCGATCATTGGAAACTACGATATTTCGGTTTGCGATGGGTTGCTAATTAATACCCGATTTGAAAATATTTAGGAAATATTTTTAGATTTCAGCGCGCGAGAAGCGCGAGCAGCGAGAAGAACCAACACAATAGACCAACTTCTTTTCCTCCATCTCTTTATTCCATCTGCCTAGTTAAAAAAGTAAAAGAATGATAAAAGTATTGTTAGTAACGTTATACTCTTGCGTAAATAAGTCCACTGTAGTCGTGTGGTTTCGCGTCCTGTAGTCCTGATTCTTGTCCTTAGCTGTGATTCGAGCGGGGCAGCGAACTTATTATCAACTAAAAAATTCCCCTTGATTTTTTTTTCATAGAAAATATATTATTTCCGGTAGAATATTGGATATTAAAAAGGATGTTTGTAGCTTACTGATTTGTATATGAATCACGGTGATGTGATAAAGAGTCATATATATATATATATATATATATATATATATATATATATATATATATATATATATATATATATATATATACTCTTTATATATACTATATATATATATATATATATAATGTATATATATATATATATATATATATATATATATATATATATATATGTATATATATATATATATATATATATATATATATATATATATATATATATATATATATATATATATATATATATATATATATATATATATATATATACATATACATATATACATATATACATATATATATATATATATATATATATATATATATATATATATATATATATATATATATATATATATACATATATATATATATATATATATATATATATATATATATATATATATATATATATATATATATATATATACATACATATATATATATATATATATATATATATATATATATATATATATATATATATATATATATATATATATATATATATATATACATATATATATACATATATACATATATATATATATATATATATATATATATATATATATATATATATATATATATATATACATATATATATACATATATATATATATACATATATATATATATATATATATATATATATATATATATATATATATATATATATATATATATATATATACATACATATATATATATATATATATATATATATATATATATATATATATATATATATATATATATATATATATATATATATATATATATATATATATATATATATATATATATATATATATATATATAATCATATTTCTAGGTAAATTCGTTACTAAACATATGCCAGAGAAAAGCTAAATGCAATGCTGAAAAGCTAAATGCAATGCTGGGGTTACTACCTGATGCGAACTCCATAAAATGGAGTCGTATATAGGAAAGGTGAGTGTTGCCACTGCCGCGATCGCCCTGTAGGAGTTTCCAATTTCAAAATCCCGGCGGCGTGCACGTTACTGGCGCACCAACCGTTGCAGCGTCTTTCGGCATATATTGGCGTTCCGGGTTGTTTCCCAAGCGGTAGTGTTACTCGGGGAAAAATGGCGATGGGTCACCGGGTGACATAGGTCTTCCCAAATAGATTTTTCTTTGTCAAAATCCTTTTCTGGGCTTTGACCACCTGTGTCACCCGGTGAAATCATAACAGAATTAAACATACCAGCTTGGTGACGCTGAAAACTTCTGTGATGGAGAGAAATACAGCTATGAGTAAACTGGTTTTAATTACCCAAATGGAAAATTTTTCTTAAAAAACATGACAAGGAAAGTCGAGATCCATACCCCAAAGCAAACATGTTATACAGTAATTTTAAGTGATTAGTAATGACTTAATCACTAACAAAAAATGACAACAGACAATATGTAACATGGTCAGAGTCAGGCTGTGAAGCATGCCTGACCCAGGAAAAACAGTAAGGAGTAAATGAGAGGCAGAGTAGGCGAGGAAAGTGACAGAATAGTTAAAGTGCATAGTGCTTGACCACCAGAGGAAGGACAATGCTTCCTGCCGCCACAGTGGAAAATTTTAGGGCCTCAGAGATTTGAGGTAGTGGCATTTGAACACTGAAGGTGATTTCCAACCCGTATATTTTTGAGATTGTCAAAATTCATATAATGGAAATAATTTAGTGAGTGGCCACACGCTGATATCATAGACCTTTGGAACTGAATCCGGGTTAGCTTGTTTAATAAAATACAAGATTTGTTGTCTGATGGCCTTCAGCAATGGTTCCTCCACCTTACCTAACAAGGGAGCCTGATGCTATATTAGAGTTCTGTCTAAATAAGCCTTTTAAAGTAGTGACTGGGCATGACGGAGTCCTGTGGAAGGGGGATAACCTTCCAAGGGGACAATATGGAATGACAATATGGCAGCTGAGATGTTGGTAATCGGGGAGCTAGTGCGGGCTATGTGACACATCGCTTTGATTTTAGTTGGAAACCTCTACAGGGGCGGAGGCGATTGGCAGTGTTAACACTCACCACTCTATATACGACTCCATTTTATGGAGTTAGCACTGAGGTAATAACTGACATTGCATTTAGCTTTTCTCTGGTATGTTTAGCATGAATTTACCTAGAAATGTGCTGAATGGTTATTTCGCACCAATTATTACAGGTCAAAGCCCAGAAATTATATATATATATATATATATATATATATATATATATATATATATATATATATATATATATATATATATATATATATATATATATATATATATATATATATATATATATATTATGGAATCAAGTCTTTAATTGAATAAACTAAATATATTAACAAATGCATAAATGCATACAGAAAAATACTGATAAAGACAGAGAAAAAAGAAACAAGAGAAAGGTGCAATAATGAACTAAGCAATCCCTGATGCAGAGTTTATTGATCATCGCCCATAAGAATTGTGTTTGTCTCCTACAGCATTGGAGAAAAGAACTAATTGAGATCTTGACTCACCCGGTGACTTCTTACACACCATAACATTAACTTGTTAGCAACCATTGAGCAGGAAATTTATAGATAAGTAAGCGTGAAACATTAATGGAAAAGGAAGCCCACATGGACGAAACTCGGGAGAATTATACCAGATTTCGGCATGAATTGAATACCCATATATATAAAGACTGGAAGCAGGGTCAGTTGGAAGAAGGCATCAGGGCAGGGAGTGTGTGAGATGTGTGGAGAGGTGACAGTGAAAGCTCAAAGTGACTTGTGAACTTGTATAAAATTTCTGAATGTCTGTAGACTAAGTAAAATTCTAAGTCAAGAATTTTTAAAATGTGCCTTTAAGACAAAGACCTAGGTCACTACTACCCATGGAAAGGTGGAAACTTATATAGTGTGAAAGCTAAAGTAAAGATACATTTGGGGAAATATAATTTTCATTTTGTAAGATTTTAAAAGGAAAGCCATTGAAAATATAGAAGATATATCTGACATCCTGCGCACAATAAGTGTATGCCCTACATAGTTAAATATCGACGGCTTGTTCCAACAGAAGTGAAAGTATGCAGTACAACAGACAGTTTTCAAGAAGTGAATGCCTTCCCCCACTACAGAATTATTTGTGACAGCTTAGGGGGTTATTCGAACTCCATAGCCAGCAACGGGAAGAGGTAATTATTGTGTGTTATCCTTAAATTTGCGGACCATCTTCAAGCTCTTTGCCAGCAATGATCAACCTATGCTGGCCTAGCGAAGTTTGTAATAAGACAAGATCGACAATATCAAATTAAGTGAAAGTTTTTCCCCTTATAAAGGCATTTACAAAGTGTAACCAATTATAAGTGTTTCACTGAAGATTCAGTACTCCACATGCAAATCTCCACTCTGGAAATAAAGACAGTTTAAAAAATTTTAAAAACAATTTAACCGCAGAAAAGCTCCCCAATCATCGATTTTCATGAAGAAGAAAGAATATTAGTTCATCAAACATAGAAGCAGAAGATGAATTTTACAACCAAATTCAAGAAAATACGCAGTTTCACTCATTAAAGGAGAAAATTTACACATCAGCCGGCGTAGAAGAAAAATGCCTCATTTCCTTTGCAGTCCGCTTGAGAGAGAAAAAGAGAGGCCCCAGCAACACAAGTGCAAGAAGATACACGTTTTCCTGACTTCTCCATCCCAGTAAGGCAGCCAAGAAAATCGTACACCTACAGAAACACACCCAGATTCGAAGATGGCAAAGATAGGTCCTTGAATACCCTCTCATAAATACACACACTAAGATTTAATTTATTTTAATAAAGTTGACATGATGTGAATACTTCTGATTGACATTTTCAAAACACAAAAACTCATACTTTGAGATTCATTAGATATTTATATTCTTTGAAACAAATTTCTTGTTTTACTAATCAGTATAATCAATTACTAAGACTTTCCAATATTTGTATTTACTAACCTGTATGATATTTTATTTTATTGTAATTAACCCTTTAGCAGCTGACTGGACGTATTTTCGTTGATAAAGTTGTCTGTCGGTGCAGTGGACATAAAATAAATGCGACTACAAAAGTTTTTTTAAATATTCGCGGAAAAATACTTGCATAGGCCTCGTTTTTAAAAACTTAATCACTTTGAGGGATGCTCCAGAGTTCTGAATCAACGCTGTTGTTTTGTTTACTGACATATTACAGTTGCGCGTATGCAATTTCTTTCTTATCCCAAAGCATCAGCTAACTCTACGAAAATCTCAGAAATTCTTTGATCACTTTATTAAGTAATTTTTAGCGCTGTTTTTATATTGGGTGTTGTGGCGGGATTTCACAACCACACACTCACACTAACAAAAAACAGCACATACACTCTTATACGTGCTAGGCTAGGCCCTCTGAATTCGAGACGGGAAGTTTTGCCAAGCAGAAGGAGGTCACGAGTCACCACAACGCCCGATAATGCCAGCGCTCACCACACAGCAACGATCCCCCAACCAAAACAACAACCCAGCAGTACACAAACCTGACCAAAACAAGACTCAAAAGACTTCGTCCACGAAGACTCAAACTCAACTCACTTGAAACACAGCGAAAAAAACAGCCAGGCTATCACCACGACACGATCCACGCAAGCAACACGGCACAAAATTAAAACCAGCCCAAAGTACAAACACTCAACCACAAAGCCTCCAAATACCACGTCCACACAAACTGAAAAAAAAGCACAGCAGCTCCGATCTTTACGAGAGCCGTCCTTGCAGCACAATATCTCTGTCAAGACTCAACCACAATCATTCGAAAAAAAAAAAAAAAAAAACAGTTCGCGCACCCCCAAAACAACGAGCCACGAAACCTCACAGAGGACAATTAAAAGCGTAAACAAAGAAAACCACACTCTCACTTGCATCATTCAACAATTACATCGCCATTGTTACGTTCTCTCTCTCTCTCTCTCTCTCTCTCTCTCTCTCTCTCTCTCTCTCTCTCTCTCCTCTCTCTCTCTCTCTCTCTCTCTCTCACACACCTGAACGATGTCAAATGCAGTAACCTCATTCCTCCATCTCCCCCACTGATCCATTTGGCAGCGTCTTCTCTACTACCCAGATTTATATGGCCTTAGGCAGGACCCATGGATGTCGGAACAGGCCCCCTGGATCTTGTTAGGGCCCTCATGCATTCTCTCTGTCTCTCCTTCTCAGCACCATTTTCACTCAGCCCTCCAGTCCACCCCATTCCAGGCCTTTTCACCTCCTCATCACTATCTGACCTATCTCTTACCACTTCATCCACCCTCAATTCTGCCCAAATATCTCTCCAAATTCTGCACCACTAACCATGCTTTCATTCATAGTTCTGTCAGCTCTGTAAAGACTCATCCATACTACCAATCACCTGCCTACTGGTGGGTTCCTTTCCCCACCAAATTTCACTCTACCCCAGTCAACTCAAGCCACACACACCTGTATGTATCATTCATGCTATCCTCAGTATTGCATGCCCTATCAATCATTCTCACCCCACTTAAACACCTCTTATCACACAACTTACTTCTTCGTCAGTTACTTCCTCAACTTCCTCGCTTTCTTCCATACTCAACCAACACCAACTGGCGGTCCTCCAGACCCATTTGCTCACCGAAACTCGGCTCGCATTTTATTAGGTCTCAACCTTTCTTTCATTGCATTCTCCCGAACATATTGCAGCACTCTCTCCATCTCGCAACGCTGGCCATGATGTGCCTAATCTCATTCACCCCGCTTCCATCCAATTGTAGTTTCCTAAAAATGTAACTCAATCCACTTGGCCCCACCTCCAAAAATCTTATATGGCCCATCAAATTTCTCTCTCATCTTACTTACATTCTCTCCCTCTCTCAGTCACCTCTCTCCAATACTCTATCTCAACCCCAAAACTTTCAAATCTTCCTCACCCTCTTCCACAACACGGTCATCCTCCATTAACCCCAACCTTGGTCTAACCACCCTCTCAAAATTTAACACATTTGAAGAACATACCCAAGCTCTTATGCAAGCGATGAGTTATACACCACACACTGCCGTCAACATGTACATCTGTCGTCATCGTTACTCATTTGCAAAATCTCTGTCATACGTTCTCACAGTTCTCTCTCAGCCAAACCATTCATAGCATATCACGGAGGCATACACTGCAATACCCCACTGCCTCAACATTTTCCTCAAACTGCCACTGCCCCACAAACTCAGGCCCATTGTCACTCAACATTCTCACGAGCCTACGTTCATACACATCGGCAATATTACTTGCCCTACCATTAAGCGCAACAGTTTCCCCTCCTTTTATCCCTGATGAGACCGCGCTATAAACTTACTGTGTGATCCACCATCACAATCATTCCACATGCCCTCTTGCAGTCCATTAGTGACGGCACGCAATCAATCACAACCATCTCAAACAATTCTTTCATCTGCAGTCGTAAGACGGACAGTTGCTGCACACTCTGATATTTCCCTCTCTGACAATCTTCACACATTGACAGCTACATCACTGAAATCTTACTCAACCCAGGCCCATACAATCTCTCTCTCATACACCCCCACAACTTATTCTTTCTAAATGCCAGCAGTCATGTGCCAACAGACACATACTCACGGCTGCATCGAAGGAAAACACCGGTGCTCTCACCCCTTCATTACACAACCCCTCCTGATGCAAAAAGTACTACATTCCTACACACCACAAACCGTCCAGCAACCTCCTGTATGCATCAACTGAGGCCAATCCTCCACTCTCACCCACAATACACACCGCGTACCCATACTGACCCCACACTCTGATCCTGCATTTGTTCAACCTCTTCCTCACTCAACAAATCATTCTCACTAACAATATCAATCATTCCAACGAGAGTCAGCTGTACGTCCGTCACCATCTAATAATTATTTCTCTGCCCCCCTTCCTAAGAACCCCCTTCCCTACATCTACACTCACATCATGCACTCTCAGAAAATCTACCCCCAACAAAAAACAAGTTGGCATATCATCCTTTGCCATGATTATGAAATCATGAACCATTTCTAAACCCCCTAACTTGATCTTTAATTGTATTTCTTCCCCAAACCAAAACACTTCCTTGCCCTAACGTATCCTCCACACCTGCAGACTGCTTTTTCACTCTCCCATTCACACCCCAAGTTCACTCCTACAAATCCTCTAAAAACCTGTGCCCCATATCAACCAAGCCACAATACTCACCATCATTTACCCCCACAAATGTTACCATTTTCCCTTGCGTGTCATGCATGCACACTCTCACTGCCACACTCATTTGGCCACCTGCCTCACAATCATCTTCACTACATTCACCCTCAGCCAGCCCACTACATTCACCCTCGGCCAGCCCCCTACTTTCACACTCCAAAGCCTCATGCTTTCCGCCACCCCCCTCCTCCACCAACCAATTACAGCTATCTTCCTGACACTGAATATTCAAAACCCCATGCTCCTACCCACATTTAACCCCTTTATACTCAACGTGGTCTGCTCCACCCATAATTGCAAAACCACTCTGGTTCCAAAACAAATCTGCTACCACCAAAAACAATTGTACCAACATTCTCTAGATTGTCTACTTCTCCTCCATGCACCCCCAACCTTGCCATTAACTCATTCCACGTTCTCCAGGTACCCCTTTAACCAAACCCCTATTTTCCAAATCTTTTAACCCCCAAAATAAGCATTGCCAAACCCGATCACTCCCCACAAACCTTTCCCTTACAACCAACCCCGCAGGAACCTTGTTCAGGTCCCAGTCACTTTCCACAGTATTAACCCCCTCACCATACATTCTCGACATTGCATCTGCAATCACATTCTCAGCCCCCCGTATATACTCTATCTCAAAATCAAACTCACTCAAATCCTCAATCGTCCTTGCAACTCTAGCATTCCTCCTTTGTAATCATATACATCAATGGGCGATGGTCCGTCCTCACAATAAACTTCACCCCATACAAAAACACACTCAAAGCCTTAACACAAAACCTTATTGCGGCTAGTTCTTTCTCAACAACAGAATACTTCCGTTCTGCCTTATTAAAAGCCTTACTTACATATGCAATTACCCTCAACTGATCCTCTCCATTTACCCTCTGCATTGCTCAAACACCCCCATACTAAACTTACCGCCCATCCAGTAAACAACTCAAGCACTCGCACCTTCACTATGGTCTGGGAAAGCCAAAAGTGACATCTCTAGCAACCTCCTCTTTCAATCTCTCAAATGCCTCTACCATCTACTCACCCCACTTTAACTAGTGCAATTTCTCTTTCTCCTGTCCATTCAGTTAATGGTTTGCCTATTCCTGAACAGTCCCTGACAAATTTCCTCCCAAACTACGATCAAGCCCAAAAGCCTTTTAACTCACGCACTGTCTGAGGGCCGTGGGAATTCCCTTGCTTTTGCACAAACCTTTCCACTCTTCCTTATGCCCTTCCTTTTCCTGCACCACATGCCAAAGGAATTCACCTCCCAGCCAACCATGTACACTTCTCCAGTTTCACCTTCACCCCACCCCTCACCGGCTCCAACACCTTTCAAAGCGCTCCATATTCTCTGCAACAGTCACTTGCAATCAAAATGTCATCTATAAACACAGTCCTTTATTCGATCAAAACACCAAAACCACATTCATTGCCCTTTGGAAAGCAGCAGGTGCATTAGCCAATCCAAAGCTCAACCTTCTAAACTGGTAGTGGCAGCTGCCACTTGGAAAAAGCAATGCTGGCCTGCTTTCCTCCTCAAATTTAGTAAATACTTTCATCCACATCTTATACACACAATCGGACACCACATTCATCGAATCGTTCCCTCACAGTCACCTCATTCACCTTCCTGTAGTCCTCACATTCTCCAAACTTCCATCCGGCTTTACATTACAAGGGACTATGGGGCTATTCCAGGCTTTGTCACTCTTCACAATCCCCACCCCCACCTCTCAAGCTCCTCACACTGCTCCTCGATCTCCCAAGTGACAGGCGGGGAGAAGTGTCGGGTATGTTATAAGTGTCGTCTTCAAAATTATTTTTGAATTCTGGAGCTTTGACTCCCCAAAATCTGGTCACCAGCTCAACACCCCGCCTATCCCACAACATTTGCAACCGGTCCCTTCGTTATCGCCAACATTTCATTCACTGCAATAATAACTTTCGCTCCTCATACTGCCAAGCACTACCCTTTTTCATACAACCTGTCATTACCTGTAAGTAGCTCAGCGTATCTCGTCATCTGCCATTCTGCGCGATACATAAAACCCGTGCATAATCTCCCTCCGCATTATACCCTTTCGTTTTTTCTCACGGCAGCTTTGCGAAGTCATGAACACCAGGGATTCTCCATATCAAAACCCATCATACACACACATTTGCCCTCACTAGCACCCATCCACACCCTCAACCACATATTCACACTCCATCACTGTTGTGGCTATCCAAGACCATCTGGCCATGCAACCCGCCCTCCACAGCCTCACCCCACCTCCGTGGCACCTTCACCCTCTCTCTTGCCTGGTGGTACTCCCTTCACAACTGTGCTCTACTCTTCCATCCTCACCCAAATACAAACCCCCACGTACACCCCTTCATATGCAACTCTCTAACACTCTCTTTCCCGGACGGACCACCATCCCACACCTTCAAAAATCTATATCTAACAACATACTCATTATTTATCTGGTAGCCCCCTCAATCACACAAAAATCACTCTCGTCCATCACTACCCCACCAATTTCTGTCTTTATTACACATCATCCCTACTATAGGTACCCCTAAATTTCCTATCCCACGGACCTCACCCTTACAATTCCTTATCTCACACTCGCCCCGTAACTTATCGTACCCATTTTTAAACAACACATTTACACCACCCATTATCAATCAAGAGCAATCAAACACACACCCTTACAAATCCACTTGCGCTCTTCCTTACCTCGTGCGTTTACTAAACCCTTTCCCATGCATCAACCCTTCACGCACATGCATTACCCTCACGTCAGCATTCTGGAGGATCCACCCAACTGAACCCCCTCACTAATTGGTTTGAACTGGTACTCTGCCCCCCACTCTCGTTCGCCTACACACACTGCATACATGACCTTCCCCATTCGGTACACTTTGCTCTCCTTCCTTACACATCCTGGCATAATGCCCATTTGCCCACAGTTACCTAAGTATGCCCCCATGGGTACCTCGACCACTGGCTATATGTCCCTATCTGCCCACACCTATAACGCAGTACCCCTAACCTTCTTACATTCCTCACCAAATGCCCCGTTTCTCCACACCCAAAACAAGCTCCCAATGCTACCGACATTCATTTTTTCTTATACTTACTTTCCCACACCTATAACACATTTCTGCCCTAGATCATAACTAACTAACCCTACCCTTCCAATACTACAACTTCTGCTGTCTCTCTGGCCTCCCCAGCCAGCTGCTCTGCCATACCTCGGTCCTGCCAAACTGCTTCCCTACCAGCTTCTAAATTCTGGTGCCTCTTAATAACGCTAACACTCTACTCTCTTTAAAAATCTGCTGTCAGCCTCATGGTCTTCAGCAGATCCAAATTTCATTCCACCTCAATCTTTCATTTGTCCACTTTATACTTTCCTTGCGCTTCCTGTTATGAACTCATACACACCCTCGGGTACTGTTGCCAACAACTTTCGTACTAACTCTTTGCACTCATTTATTCCCTCATCACCAAATTTCCTTCTGGCTAATGTTTCCAACCGTAGGCGCACATATCCGAATTCACCATCATTCATTCTTGCCTCATCGAAGTATGTGCTTTCTTCTTATATAACACTATTTTTGTCATCTTATATATTTCTATAATCCTGCTTTTAATACTTTCATAGGACACATGACCTACACTCATTACCACCCCATACATACTCAGCAAAAACCCTGTTAAGAAGACCCCTAACTCTCGTGCCCATACCCTCTTATTCTCTCCATATTTAGCCGTGCAATAACCTTCATACTCTGAAAAAAATCATATATCCCTACTTCCATACTCTTCATACTTCTCACACCATAGCCTTCTCTCACATACATAGCCTTCGTACTTCTTTCTCACTTTCACTGTCGCTGCATGGTTTCACTCTGACCTTTCTTACACTCTTTTCGGAATACAGTGAATCCACTTCCACACTAACATCCATCCTCCCAACTGCGCTTTTCATATCCTTCTTCTTAACTACCCTTATCCAATCTTCACTATCCAACTCGCTTTCATCTTGTTCATACTCTTTTCCAATTTCCCAATATCTTTCTTCTCATCCTTCCTATTGCTGCTTTCTTCTTTTCCCTCACCCTTTCTTAACCTTGTCTCCGTTTACCTTTAGCCAGCATCTCTCCATTCTTATCCTTCTGTTCTGCTCTCATCACTTCATCACTCTCATCTCCACTCTTCTACCTTCTGCAACCCTTCTAGCCCATCCCAAGACCCAGAACCTCCTCTACAGCTCCCTCTCCAAGAACTCCTTAAACTATTCCCTTCATCATTTCCTGCATCCTGCTTACTGCAGACTCTAACTTCTTATCCATTCTTTCTTCAGATTCTTTCACCCTCTCTTTCATCTCCTCTTTCATTTCTTCTTTTGCACTCCTTAGCATTCCCCCCATCTCCTCCAACTGACTCCTCAACTCCTCATTCTCACTCCTCAGCCTCCCATTCTCCTCCTCCAGCCTACCCTGGGTTCTAGCCACCGGGTTCCTCTCAGTTTCTCTATACTCATCCTAACCTCTTACTCTCACTCTACCACTACAAAACAATCCTAACAGTGAATACACAACAGCCCCACGTTGGGCACCAAATATTGTGGCGGATTTCACAACCACACACTCACTAACAAAAACCAGCACATACACTCACCTCGTACTAGGTTGAGCCCTCACAATTCGGACGGAAGTTTTGCCAAGCAGAAGGAGGTCTGAAGTCACCACAACCACGCCCGATAATACTTAACGCTCACCACACAACAACGGTCCACAGCCAAGAAAACAACAACCCAACCAGTACACAAGCACGACCCAAAACAAGACTCAAAAGACTCAACCATGAAGACTCAAACTCCAACTCGCCGGAACACAGCAGAAAGAAAAAACAGCGAGCTATCACACTGACACCCGATCCATAACCAGCACAGCACAAAACCAAAACACGCCCAAGTACAAACACTCCAACACAAAGCCTCCAATGCAAATCACACAAACTGAAAAAAAAAAAAAAAAAAAAAAAAGCAGCAAAACTCCGATCAACTACTGGAAAAAACCGTCCTTGCAGCACAATATCTGTCAAGACTCAACCCGCGATCATCCAAAAAAAAAAAAAAAACAGTTCACATTGCCTCCCAAAACAATGAAACACGAAACCTCACGGACAATTAAAACGTAAACAAAAGAAAACCACACTCTCTAACGACATCATTCAACAATTACATACGCCGTTGTTCGTTGTCTCTCTCTCTCTCTCTCTCTCTCTCTCTCTCTCTCTCTCTCTCTCTCTCTCTCTCTCTCTCTCTCTCTCTCTCACAAGACATCGTCAAATGCAATAACCTCATTCCTCCATAGCGTTACATAAAATTGTTATACATGAAATATGCGCCAATTCCATGTAGAATACAACGAAAATAACTCATGCTATAGCTTATATCAGTTTTGAAATATTTTCATATAAATCACAATAAGTGACAAAATTTAAACCTACAGTCAACTTTGACTCGACCGAAATGGTCCAAAAATGCAATTGTAAGCTAAAACTCTTACATTATAGTAACATTCAATCATTTACCTTCATTTTGCAACAAACTCAAAGTCTCTAGCACAATATTTCGATTTATGGTGAATTTTTGAAAAAAACTTTTTCCTTCCCTCTGCGTGCGGTAACTGCAAAAAATCTCAGAATTTCTTTAGTCACCTTGTCGTAATTTTCGCACTGTTTTGTATTAGGCGTTACATAAAGTGTTATACATGGAAATGTGTGCAATTTCATGTAGAATACAACAAAAAATAACTCATGGTTGTAGCTTTTATCAGTTTTGAAATATTTTCATATAAATCGATCAGTGATGAAATTTCAGCCTTGGTCCAGCACGACTCTCGACCGAAATGGTCGAAAAACGCAATGTAAGCTAAAACTCTTACATTCTAGTAACATTCAATCCATTTACCTTCATTTTTGTAACAAACGGGTGACTTTTTGAAAAAAACTTTTTCCTTCCCTCCGTGCGCGGTAACTCTGCTGAAAATCTGAGAATTTCTTTAGTCACATTGTCATAATTTTTGCGCCGTTTTATATCAGGCGTTACATAAAGTGTCACACATGAAAATGTGCACAATTGCATGTAGAATACAACAAAAAATAACTCATGGTTGTAGCTTTTATCAGTTTTGAAATATTTTCATATATAAATGACTATCGTATTAAAATTTCAACCTTGGTCAACTTTATTTCGACGAAATGGTCGAAAAAAGCAATTATAAGCTAACATATACATTCAGTAACATTCAATCATTTACCTTCATTTTGCAACAAATGGAAAGTCTCCAGCACAATATTTCGATTTATGGTGAATTTTTGAAAAAACTTTTTCCTTCCCTCCACGCACAGTTACAGCTGAAAATCTCAGAATTTCTTTAGTCACCTTAATAAGTAATTTTTTGCGCCATTTTATATTAGGCATTACATAAAAATGTTATATACATGAAATATGCGCAATTTCATGTAGATACAACAAAAAAGCAACTTATGGTTGTAGCTTTATCTGATTATGAAATATTTTCATATGAATGACGATGTGACAAAGTTAAAACCTACGGTCAAATTTGACTCAACCGAAATGGTCCAAAATTGCAATTGTAAGCTAAAACTCTTACATTATAGTAACATTCAATCATTTACCTTCATTTTGCAACAAACAGGAAGTCTGTAGCACAATATTTCGATTTATAATTGAATTTTGAAAAAAAAACTTTTCCTTCCCTCCATACCACGGTAACTCTGCTGAAAATGAAATTTCTTTAGTCACATTGTCATAATTTTTCGCGCCCGTTTCTGTCGTTACATGAAAATGTGCACAATTGCATGTAAGAATACAACAAAAAATAACTCTTGCTTGTTAACTTTTATCGGATTTTAAAATATTTTCATATAAATGGCGATAAGTGACAAAAATTTCAACCTTCGGTCAACTTTGACTCGACCGAAATGGTAAAGAAAAAAGCAGTTGTAGCTAACACTCTTACATTCTAGTAACATTCAATCATTTACCTTCATTTTGCAACAAACAAAGTCTCTAGCACAGTATTTCAATTTATGGTGAATTTTTGAAAAAAACTTTTTCCTTCCCTCCGCGCACGGTATCTCAGCTGAAAATCTGAGAATTTCTTTAGTCACCTTGTCGTAATTTTTGCACCGTTTTATATTAGGCGTTACATGAATTGTTATACATGGAAATGTGCACAATTTCATGTAGAATACAACAAAAAATAACTTATGGTTGTAGCTTTTATCAGTTTTGAAATATTTTCATATAAATCACGATAAGTAACAAAATTTCAACCTTCGGTCAACTTTGACTCGACCAAAATGGTCGAAAAACGCAATTGTAAGCTAAAACTGTTACATTCTTGTAACATTCAATCATTTACCTTCATTTTGTAACAAACAGGAAGTCTCTAGCACAATATTTCGATTTATGGTGAATTTTTGAAAAAAAACTTTTTCCTTCCCTCTTCACGCGCTAACTCTGTTGAAAAGTGAAATTTCTTTAGTCACCTTCTTGTAATTTTAGCACCCATTTTATATTAAGTTACATAAAGTGTTACACCTGAAAATGTGTACAATATCATGTAGAATACAACAAAAAATAACTCATGGTTGTAGCTTTTATCAGTTTTGAAATATTTTCATATAAATCACAATAAATAGAAAAAATTCGACCTTCAGTCAAATTTAACTCGACCGAAATGGTCTAAAAATGCAATTGTAAGCTAAAACACTTACAGTCTAGTAATATTCAATCAATTACCTTCATTTTGCAACAAACGGGAAGTCTCTAGCACAATATTTAGTTTATGAGTGAATTTTTGAAAAAAAAAAAAATTTTCACGTCCAGCGTTCTACGAATCATGCATCATTTGTGATAATATTTTCTCTCTGTGTTGCTTTGATTGTTTACAATTTGTTATATACCAAATCATTAATTAATTGTACAATACAACGAAAAAAATACTCATTAGCTTTAACCGTTTTGCTCACAAGCGCGATTTGTATACAATTATATATGAAATTTTTTCACGGCTGTCATATATTCATATATTTATATATGATAATGATATTTTTCATTTGTGATAGTTTTGCATACTAAACTTCAGGCAATGAGAAAAAAGGGCAAATTGAACTCTTAATCTTAAAAAACTAAACATGCTGTGATTTTTAAAAAAACTTTTTTTCCGCTTCGGCGCTCACTCCCGAATGCCGCCGGCATACAACAGACACTTTTGTAAATAGAGGCTCGGCGTTTAAGGGTTAATACGAGCTTTATGTATTTATCGTTTTAATGTGTTCTTTCATGCCCAGTAGTTTTGATTAAAATACTTTCTCTCCATTTTAATTACGATTGAGAGTCATCCGTATTTGCGATGCCGCGATAATTTACAGTGTAGTCATTAGCAGCTTGAACATTGTTTTCTCAGCTTCAGCTACAAATTGCAGTCAAGAAAATATACTGCTAAATTTATTAGCAGTATATTTCCTTGACGATCTTTTATCCATACCGAATAAGGGTATAATGTAAAAATATATCAGTCCTATTCTACTTAATGTCATTTGTGCCATAATCTCGGTAATTGTTTATTGCAAATGCGGTGGATTAGCAAAAATACCAGGTAAATGGCTCTTGTTATCCAATTCGGTTATAAGCAAAACAACAGTTTCTTGGTCAGTTGTTTCTGGCTGTACGCATTTACACAAGAGTATAACGTTACTAACAATACTTTTATCATTCTCTTTTACTTTTTTAACTAGAAGATGGGATAAAGAGATAAAGGAAAAGTTGTCAATTGTAATTTGGTCTCTCTGCCTGATTATGCTGCTGCTTGCGCCTGCGCGAAATTTAAAAATATTTTATTAATAATATTGTTGTTTGGGTAATAATTGCTTACCCCATTGCAGAATTGAATTATCATAAGGTGAATTATCATAACTGGAGCATTACCTGAGTATTTTAATAGTTTTATCACAAAAAGTGTATTTAGTCATGAAAATACAGTATTTAGTGAATATTTCTGTGACAAATACTGTGAATGGGCGAATTTTCCACAAATAATGGGTAGATACGTTCCAAAGAGAAATCCGTGAATACGTGAGTCCGCGAATCGTGAGACTGCCAAGTAGGAGGGTTTACTAGAGTCCTTATAAGCCTAAGGATTTAAGGGATATTCCTAACCTGTGTGCCTGGGAAGTTTCCCATGCTTCCTGACAGTCTGTCGCCACCTGCAGCACACCTGCACACAGACCGCGACTTCCCACATGTCGCTCCTTAGCAACAAGTCGAGCCAGCAGGGTAGCAACACGTCCGCAACACACCTGGTTCTCATATATTCAGAAGACATAAAAGTCTAAAATCAAATGCATGTCCACTGTTGGTCTGTTAGTTGTTATGTAATTTTCCTGGCTGCTGATTGGTCAGCAATCCATATAAATACCACTGTCATTTGTTAATAAATCAGAACTCCTAGATCTCTCGTCCTGATCATCCTGCTAAACATGTAGAGATGATAATGAGGATAGCAGTCTCATAAGCTTAAGGATAAAAGGGGCATTCTAACATGTATCAAGATTTAAGACACAAAAAGCGGTCATTTTACCCTTCATTAAGTTTGTAATGTGAATGTTTAGATAAGAATTACTGTATCAAAGAGTCTGCTGCCTCTTTTTTTTCTTTGATATATTTAGATGCTTTTCTTACCTTGTGTAATGTTTTGCACTCTTACGATCTTAACTTCAAAGTTAATAGGTATATTTTTCCATGTCCTTTATGACTATAGGGGTTCAGCACTGACAGTGTGCCTAATGTGGTACTCTTGATTGTGCCTTGTGTGGCACAGTGTAGGTGGTTCTACAGGTACTTTGCATTTACTTTTCATTTCTTCTCTTTGGTCTCTTCTTTCTCCGCTGTCAAACTTCTGTAAATTTTTGTCCAAATTTTCACTTCTTTGTTTTAAAACAGGATTTTCAGGAAGCCATATGTAAGTCAGAAAAATGACTCATGGTCTTGTTCAACTACTGTATAATTTTAGTAATAATAACTGCCCTGTATGCATTGAAGTCTTGTACAGTGTATTGTGGTATTTGACAGGTGCCTCAGATGTTACTACAAGAAAGCATCCACTCTGGGGAAGCCGTGTCGTATATTTTGTACATAACCAAGAAGAATCTCAGCATTGACTATTGCTGGAAAAGAGTTGCAACTGAAAAGTAAAAGTTAGTTATACTGTTGGTTACCAGATCAGACTAGAGAGCAAGTAAGTTTATTGTATAGATAAAAACAAAGAGGAATTGTTAAGTTTTGTAAGTGTTGGTATTATTGCTATAATTTTTTTAATATATTTAGAATAAGGAAGCCTAATATGAGTGTCCTCAGCTTAAGACACAACCTTAGCTTAGATCCCTTGAGTCAGATCAGTCCATTATAGGACTCAGAATCTTTAAAATAACAATAAATTCGTCCTGGTGCATTAGCCTTATTTGCATACACAGTCCTCAGATATGTCACTAAAGAAAGAATGTTCCAATTTCCACCAGCTGATATGCATTTGGATTCCCAGCACCACTTTGGCAGAATATGTTCTTTATTTTGTCTGGCCAGCTACAATGAAGAAGAAAGAACAATTAGGACCTTGGTATGTCTGATTATATTAAAAAATGACATGGATTTAACATGAAAAACACCTTTCATCAGTGGAAACAGTACATTATATAAAGTGCGAGTTTGAATCACACCTGGTGTCTCATTCCACACAAACCTATGTATAATCTTCATAATGTTTGAATAATTTATTCTTTTGGAATATAATCCTGTTTGTTCCTGCAGAAATACGAATAATTTTCATCTACATGGGTATCAGCCTTCAGTGCCAGCTGAATCAGGCATTTAACTTGGCTGCAGGTAGTTACTGCCAGTTAAAGGTGGTGAATGGAAGGATAACCACTTATCTTCAGCTGATCTAACCACTTTTTCTTTGCCTGTGATTTTCTCTGTTTTTCATGTTTGGCACGATGCAAGGCATTTGTTTACTCGTAAGAACAGAAACCAGTGTTATCTGCTTGCTAGTTTTGTGTGTGCATAGGGGTGTGTGATATCAAGCACTCCCTTCAAGGAAGATCTCTTTTATGCTCTTCCTCCTGTGAGTCTTCAGAGACACACTTGATAGAACTTTTGTATTAAAGATTATCTGATCACACACCTGGGTGAGTGATTGGTCCTCCAACTGTCCATTGCCTGAAGACTGGTCTGTACACCAGATATGAACAGGGGTGGTCCACCCCTGTTCATACCCAGTGCACAGACCATTGTTCAGGTAATCCCTTCCCTAAGTACACCTGGATGGAACATCTATACCTATCTCTAGAACAGAGCTTGGTTTTAAGGTCGAGTTTGCTCTGATAGTGGATATTTTCAAGGCCCATCTTTTGTGGGATGACATCAGCTTGGGTTGGGTAGTGGTGAGGAAGTCTATGGATCTTTGAACTAAATATCAATATGTCTCCCAAATGGATGGATAGTTAAATTCTTATCAAGTGGAATTGAGTTAATACTGCCTACTCTTTTTGGTATGCATGACATTTGTCGAACTGAAGGATGTTGGTGTATGCATCAAACTCTTCTTTTTCCAGTGCTAGGAGGTTCTGTATGTATGCAGTTATCTTACTGTTAGATAAGGGATAGTCTGTTTACACATGATAGCACTAACTAGTGGCTCTCTAAGCTCTTTTATTACCCTACATTTTTCCCCAATGATCAAGTAGCTGTCATGCCCTCTCTGTCAGTGTGTATGCAGGTTTTTCTTGCTGAACACAAAGGACATCTACATTATGATTCCTCTTTTTGATTTTACACTTTACTGAGACATTCTAGTCTATTGACTAGGACTTATGAGAATTGTATGTTGATGCAAGCAAGCACATTACTTCAGTAAGTTCTCAGTTCCCCAGATCATATGGGAGTATGTAGATTTTTCATTGACTTTAACCCTTTAACGCGAGCCCTATTTTTTCAAAACGTCTCCGTATGCGGCCTCGAGGAAGAGTAGCGCGAGCGGAAAAAAATTTTTCAAAAATCTGCTTGGCAGCAAGTTTTCAAGATTAAGTGTTCATTTTTGGCTCCTTGTTTTCTCATTGCTGAAGTTTAGTATACAACCATCAGAAATAAAAAAATATCATTATCATATATAAATATTGGAATATATGACAGCAAAAAAAACTTCCATTATATAATTGTTTACAAATCGCTGTAAGGAAAACGGTTGAAGCTGAGGTTAATTTTTTTAGTTGTATTGTATTTACTAAATTCTTTGATGATTTTTGGTATATAACAATTGTAAAACGATTAAAGCAACACAGAAAATATTATCACAAAATGATGCATGAATTAAATAGCAGCGGACGTAAAAGTTTTCATAGATTCACCAAAATTCAAAATATTGTGCTAGAGACTTTCCAATTTTGCCAAAATGAAGGAAATTGATTGAATATTACTAGCCTGTACGTTTTTTTAGCTTACAATTGCATTTCTGAACCATTTCGATCGAGTTAAAGTTGAGCCAAGGTTGATTTTTCTATTTATCGTTATTCTGATCATAATATAAAAACTGTGAAACTAAAGGAATGATATATTTTTTGTGTATTCTACATGAAATTAGCACATTTTGATGTATAACATTTACCTAACTAACGAATATCTGAAGCGGCAAAAAAATTACGACAAGCTGGCGCGTAAATGACAGGATTTTCAGCGGAGTCTGCGTGGGCGAAGGAAGATTTTTTCAAAATTCACAAAATGTACATATTGTGCTAGAGACTTTCCGTTTGTTGCAAATGAGTGAAGCCAGTTGATTGTTCTTGAATGTAATAATTATGAAACTGCGGATGCGTTTTTGATCATTTGGTCGAGTCAAAATTGACGACGTTAAAAATTTGTCAGTTATCGTGATTTACGTGAAAATATTAAAACTGTGAAGAGCTAAAGGAATGATATATTTTTTGTTGTATTCTACATGAAATTTTGCACATTTTAATGTATAACACTTTATGTAACGAATAATATGAAACGGCGAAAAAATTACGGCAAGCTGACACAAATGCTAGGATTTTCAGCAGCAGAGCCTGCGTCTCTTGTGAATGAAGGAAATTTTTTTCAAAAATTCACCAAAAAATCTAAACAATGTGCTAGAACTTTCCGTTTGTTGCAAAATGAAGGTAAATGATTGATTGTTACTCGAATGTAATAATTATGGCTTCTGAGGATGCGTTTTAGAATATTTCGGTCGAATCAAAAGTTGACCGAATGTTATTTGTCAGTTATGATTTAGTGAAAATACTTTAAAAAACTGTGAAGAGCTAAAGGAATGACATATTTTTTGTATTCTACATGAAATTGTGCACATTTTGATGTATAACACTTTATAACGAATAATATGAAGCAGAAAAAATTACGGCAAGCTGACACAAGAAATGCTAGGATTTTCAGCGAATTTACCTTGTGACCAGAAATTTTTTCAAATTCACCAAAATCTAAATAATCTTTTTCAGAACTTTCCGTTTGTTGCAAAATGAAGGTAAATGATTGATTGTTACTCGAATGTAATAATTATGGCTTACGGATGCGTTTTCGATCATTTGGTCGAATCAAGATTGACGAATGTTAAGAATTTGTCCAGTTATAGTGATTTAAATGAAAATACTAAAAAACTGTGAAGAGCTAAAGGAATGACATATTTTTTGTATTCATAAATGCACATTTTGATGTATAACGCTATGTAACGAATAATATGAAACAACGAAAAAAATTACGACAAGCTAGCGCGAAATGACAGGATTTTCTTCGGTCGCGCCGGAGGCGAAGGAAAATTTTTCAAAAATTCATAAAATTCTAAATATCTTATAGATGAAGACTTTCCGTTTATTGCAAAATGAAGGTAAATGATGTTGATTGTTACTTGAATGTAATAATTATGGCTTCGGATGCGTTTTAGATCATTTGGTCGAGTCAAAGTTGACCGAATGTTAAAATTTTGTCAGTTATCGTGATTTCGATGTAAATATTAAAACACTGTGAAGAGCTAAAGGAATGATATATTTTTGTTGTATTCCTTGATTGCGCACACATTTTGATGTATAACACTTTATGTAACGAATAATGGCTTGACGAAAAAATTACGGCAAGCTAGCGCAGAAATGACAGGATTTTCAGCGAGGTTGCGGAGCGGAAAATTTTTTTAAAGTGCAAAATTCTAAATATTGTGCTAGACTTTCCGTTTTGTTGCAAAATGAAGAGTAAATGATTGATTGTTACTCGAATGTAATAATTGCTTAATATTACCGGATGCGTTTTCGATCGTTTTGGTCAGTCGAAGTTGACGAATGTTAATTCACTTTGGATGCTGGGTCATGCTCCAGCATCCCAGTCTAAACTTCGCCTCACGCGCTCACTTCCGACAAGGCAGTATGCGCCTTTCACGGTCCTGACGCCTTTGTGACATCTCTGCAAACGTTCTGTTGCAGCACGAATACGCTAACACTTGCAAAAGTTCAACAAAACACGTCTGCGTCAAAATATCGCTCTCGCAAGGTGCTGATCTGATGCTCTCTGATGCGAGATGGGGGAAATTCGCGCATGCGCGTCTGGGTGACGCTCGGAAACAAAACAACAGCTGGATCCGTGAACTCCCAGCATCCGCCGAGGCGCGGGATTTGAAATCTTTCGCAAACTAGGCCTACAATTATTTTTCCGCGAATATTTAAAAAAAGCATTTTCAGTCGACGTTTGCAACGTCCACTCGGCATTCGACAGACAATTTTGGACGACGTTTAAAATGTCCAACAGGCGTTTAAGGGTTAAGAGGTTACTTGTTTTTAACCAAGTTCGTTATTGTGAGGAAAATTTACAGTAGGAAACCACAATTTTTAGAGGTTATGTCTGTGTAATTATTTTATAGCCATCAACTTTGATTTTTGTTGATGTGATATCGTTTTTTCATTGTACTCAATACTTAGGTTAGGTAACCAGTATTAGTTAAAGGTGTAAAGGAAATTAGTTTTTTGTTTGTTCATGGTGCCATCTAGTGGTTGCTCAAAGAAGTATTTCAAATTTGTAGTTTATCTACATATGAAGAACCTTTGTCTGTTATGTGACTATTAACTTTGAGCAGTTCTTTGTCACTTCATATTTAGTCTTGGAAGCAACATGTGGCTGTCACTCATCTGTCCTGCAAATTCTGGAATTTAACCTTAAGAGCAGTAAAAAATCAAAGAACCTGATAGGTTATGGGCTCAGAACACCCTGTGGTGAGAAGAGATGGTGACAAGTTTAATGCAGTTCAAGAAGAGTGATTCAGACTTGAAGAATTACTTAAAGCAAGCCGACAGCACAAGGTCAAGATGGCCGACTGTGGAGAAAAGGATGACTCAAGAAAGACCTTGCTTGATGCCAATGGATCTAACCCATGGTTGAAGCGAATGGAAGCTCAACTCACTGACAGGAATTGTTGGAATGCCATTGACCCAGGATTCGGAGACTAGGTGCATGAAAATCCGGATGAAGAGTTAACTGAAAGGCACATGAAGTCATCTTTGATGCTGTCAACAGTTCAACAATCTACGATGTTGGTGAATTCAAGCTTGCGAAGAAAGCATGGGATACCCTGTGACAGATGTACGAGGAGTTCAGGATCATCCGCACCGTGCTGGTCTCCAAGAAGCTGGCCAGGTTGCACAAGACTCCAAGCATGTCTATGTTGGATTACATATCAAAAATGCATGAGCTCATCCAGAAAGTAAGAATGGGCGGGATACCAATGGATGATACTTTCTTTGCAGTTTTCTTACTGTTAGGACTACCACTGAATGAGTATGACTCATTCTTCAGATCATTTGAAAGCAACCTTGATGACCTCACCTCACCAAGAATGTAAAGGGTAAACTTTTGATGGAAGAAAGACGATCGAAGCTGACCGTGGTGGCATCAGGCAAGGAAGATACCACTATGCTGAAGGCAATAGGTAACCAGAAGGACAGCAAACAGTCATTCAAACCCAGACATCGACAGCAACAAGGCAGCTCAAGGCAGAACCAGCAAGGCAAAAATTCCGGTCAATCCAGGGGAAGCAGTGGAAAGTTACACCTGCAAGGAACTGGGACACCAAGCAAGATAGTTCCCTGTCTGGCTGGCACTCTAAGAGCAATAATCTAAGAACTGATGGGCAGGCTTCATTTGCCAAAATTAAAGTAAGAGTGACAGCAGTGAACATGAAGCTGTAATCCTGTGCGCAGAGGCTGATGCCCATTCATACATGAGCTGGGGATCGCAGGACAGGTGGTTTCTCGATTCAGGTGCATCAGACCACATGTGCTGTGATACAAGTGCCTTTAGTAAGATAGACTTTAGCAGGAAAAGATCGGTGAAGATTGGTGACGGCTTCAGACTCCCAATGGAATGGATTGGAGAGGTCGAATTGCAAGCTGATTGCAAGATCATCTTCAGTGAAGTAGTATATGTTCCCAGACTTTACTGTAACTCAGCTTCAATGCATCAAAGCACCGAGAAGAAAGTAAATTTGCTATTCAAAGGAGACAATGCTGCTGCCACAGTGAGGGGGAGGGGCCTGTTGAAGGTGAAGAAGGAAGGCAAGATGTATGTGATGGATTTACACACAGCTGTGGTTTCTAACCTAGACACTCCAGCTATTGCCCTACCAGCTGTATCACTGCAAGCCTGGCACAGAAGACTAAGGCATGTAAACATTGATGCTCTGTCAAAGATACCTGCATTCTCAGGACTGAAGAAAGAAGACTGTGGAAGGTGCAACATACAGTTGACCCTCATTAACCCGGGTATCGGATAAGATGGACACCAAAGGGGGTCAGCCGATTTAAAATAGTAATATTCGACCACAATTTACGATAGTTAGAGTTCCTCCGCTTGTTGTGTACCATTTTCCTTTTTATTTACTAAAGGTAAATAAAAAACTTCATTTATATTTTTATTTTATATATACTGTTCTGTATTTATACTGTACTGAACTGAAATGCTTTTAACTTGTAACCAATTCAACTTGCGTACAGTACATACCATCATTAAGAAATAATATTGTCTGGAAGGGTAGGAAGTATCATAGCCAATCACTGAGCAATAACAGTTTTAACTATCTGCTGCCCGACTGGTAGCTACAGTACAATGCTTTGTATATTTTTCTAGGAAAGAAAAGACATGACAAAGGTAAACTTCACAAAGACAAAAGCTGTTAGTTACGTGGCAAATGAGAGAGAGAGAGAGAGAGAGAGAGAGAGAGAGAGAGATTCTATCTGTGTTTATCTGTGTTTATGTGGCAAATGACATGAGAGAGAGAGAGAGAGAAAATTATCCTTGAGAGAGTAAAGAGAAGAATCTTGTTTTAAAGGTATGTCAACACAGTATTAGTAAATATCTTGTGAAGCAAAAAAATATATAATTTATATATTTTGTTGCTGAAGAATCTCTGAACCAACAATTTCGCACTCAAAGTGTTATGAAGGAATTCACTCTATTCGTCATGTAACCAGTAAAGTACATACACTATTAAAAACTATGTTTTTGTATTCAAAACACACACACTTATGTCATTGTCAGCTTCTCTGAGCAAAATTTCTTTCACAGACAGAATGCAGCTAAAACCTGATTGACTGGCTGGTTGCCATGGAGATCTGCATTTCAGTAACTAGGAAAATGTAAAATATAGTAAATTAGGTAAGATTTTAGCATAGTTCTGGGGAATTCCCAGTCTTTTTTGGTAGATAAGCAGAGATAGGTGTAGCCCTAACTGTCAGTCATTTTGACATATTGACATGAAGGGTCTGGGCAAACAGCAGTCTCTCTCTCTCTCTCTCTCTCTCTCTCTCTCTCTCTCTCTCTCTAATGGCTGTGCCTGAATCTAGGGGCAACTGATTAGTTTTCACACATAGTTTAAGGGTAATGTTGTAAGATGACTTTGATATGATATTAAAGTGTTTTAGGATGATAGTTTAAGGTATATTTGGTATTTGAATTATTAAAATAGGCAGTTATAAGCATTTTTAGAGGGGGTCATTGGTGTTTGAGCTATTAAAATAGGCAGTTATCAGCATTTTTTAGGGGGGGCAAGTATTCGCAGATTTCAGCTATTCACAGGTGGTTGTGGTCCCTATCCCCCCCCGAATACCGAGGGTTGACTGTGCGTATAGGGTATGCAAAAAGAATGCTAAATGAGGCCATAAGTTATGCCAAGGCAGTGAAAACAAAAGAAAATTTATAACCAAATACAGCTACCGCATCACCTAGCACTCTCAAGGTAGATGTGCTGTCATTAAAGAAAAATTGACAACATAATGAGATCAGTGTATCACCTTGTAAGGCTTTACCAATGCCTGGCATTCTCCAGTCCCTCCCTTCCCCCACAAAAAATTTTACAAAACTTTCTCAGGCAATGTTTTTTCCTGATGTAGGGGATGCTTTACCCAGCATTGAGCTACTATGTGCACATGATATGCAAAAGGTGTCTAACTTTGGTAGCTCAACAATGATTGCAAAACATGGAGATCCCCATCCTTGTCTCCCAAGTCAAAAAATCAAAGATTATCATCAACAGACAATATCCAAACTGATATTAGGGGATCCACAGTTGGTTTAAAATCATTGAAAGTTTTTGAGATCCATCATGTTCCTCAGCATGCACCAATAAATAATACTAAGAGTGAGAACAATAGTAACACTCCAAAGATATCAAGACCTACATTATGTAGTTCTAACAAATTAAAATCTTAATGGGAGTACCATGCATAGAGTCTCCCAGAAGATTGATTACTGTTTTCTCAAATATACTTCAGTGGAATTGTCAAGGTCTGAGGCCTAATCATTGAGAACTAAAATTACTTATTCATGAGTACTCTCCTATAATTATACTGTATGTGTGCAGGAAAGCAAACTTGATAATAACACCCATTGCCCCAGGAAATATTTAAGCTATAGGACTTCCCAATACCAACAGTTAGGTTGTCATGGTGGAAAGCTCATACATGTCCATCGTGATATCCCCCAAATACGTCGTACTCTACATACTCTGCAGGCAGTAGTTATACAAACTTGTATAGGCAGGAGATGCCCCATTTGTGCCCTGTGCTTGCCTCCAAATTGTAATGTTCCATTTGATGATATGTTTGAGGTATTTCATTAGCTCCATCGACTGTTCCTCCTACTCGGAGACATGAATGCTAGATATTCCTTGTGGGGTGATGTTCTGCCCAACACAAGGGACAGTCTTATATTATCACGTATTGAAAGTGAGGTGGGACTCCTGTATTATTGAAAGTGAGGTGGGACTCCATAATACAGGAGAGCCCACACATTTTCATATTTAGGTAGGTATACCATCATGTATTAACCTTTCAGTTGTAAGTTCTAATTGCCTTATTGATTTTGATTGGGGAACACTAGTTTTTTGGCATACAAGTGATCATGTGCCAATTATCATCAACGCCAATAAAACCCACCTATTCAGAGATCACCATGATGGTTGCTTGGAGAAATAAACTGGAAGAAATTCCAGGAGTTAAGGGAGATAAAATGCAATGCAGACGAATTGCTAAGTGTAGACAGTGCTATTGATTTTCTCATTGGAACACTTCATACAGCAGGAATTTACTCAATCCCTAAAGCTACAGGACTGCTTTGATGGTGATCAGCACCTTGGTGGTCATCAGAACTAGCTGCCTTGCATCAAGCTACAAGATGGGCTTTGACTTGATGCCATAGACACTGCACAGAAGAGAATATAATCATCTATAAAAAATGCAGAGCACAATTCTTTCATGCAGTGACAGCAGTTAGGCATAATTCAGGGTCATCCTTTGTTTCTGAGGTAAACAGTAGAAACCCACTATCTGGAAAGTAAGAAATATAATGGGAAAATATACTGTACGCTACATCCTACTCAAAAAAGTGAATGGTCAGTTCATGACGTGTGTCCGAAGTGAATAATGCTCTAGCTGAACATTTTTTTCAGTATGTCATGTAAATACGAAGTTGCTCCAGGACAGAAATTACTCAATTTTACAATCTTCCCTTTACAGAAAGAGTGTTTGCTTCATTTCTGGCAACTCACAATGATAGAGCCCTAGGCCCTGACAAGATTGTATATGGAGTGATAAAGGGTGCTTTTGTAAACACTGTTATGCATATTAAGTATAATTAACAGAATGTGATGTAATACCAGTTACCTACAGTTTTGGAATTGTCCTTTTTTTTTTAGCCTTTTTAAACCTTGAAAAAATAAGTTGTTAACAGTGAATTACCGAACAATTGCTCTTACATTGTGTTTGTGTACAATCATGTAAAAGATGGTCAATACAAGACTGGTATGGTAATTGGAAAAGAGAGATATTTTATCATCTATCCAGTGTTGATTCCATAGAATGCACTCAACCACTGATGTTTTGATGCATCTTGAGTCCTCCATATGTGGAGCATTTGTATCCAAGCAGGATCATGTGACTTTTTTGACCTTGAAAAGGACATTGCTTGGAGGCATGGTATACTTAAAACTATACATGACTCAGGTTTGAAAGAAGAATTGCCTTTGTTCATCCAAGTATTTTTGGCACATCGATTTTTCCTGGTCAGAGTAGGCTGTACCCTACCTGAAAGTGCCAGGAAGAAGGAATTTCCCATGGTAGTATGCTGAATGTGGCATTATTTGCCATAGCCATGAATGGGATATCCTCTGTTACCCCATAATCAATCAGTCAGTCATTTCCTGTGGCACCCACAGGGATACATTGAGCCTCGATGAACTCACACCACCACATTCTGTCCTGGGCTTACTCCTCAAGATTTCCCCAACACTCATCTCCTGCTTCCCGCCTCATTGTCCTCAACCATGTCTCCTTTGGCCTACCCCTACCTCTTCTACCAAGGGCAACCCACCCCAGTGTATCTTGTCTTTTATGCACATGGCCTAGCCACTTCCAGCGCGAGAACCTAACCTACGCATTGACCAACTGCACCCTCATTACCTCTCTAATTCTGTTATTTGGTATCCTATTCCTCCAATTAATTCCTAATATTATTCTGAGCACCTTATTTTCAAATGCTAAGAATTTATCTGAAGTCACTGGACTGTACCATGACTCATGCCCATAAATCAAAAACAGGTTTTGACGTAGGAAAAACTATTTTTCGTAGTCGCTGATGAGTCCTCAAGGAGTTATCTTCCATGGTCTACCAGAGCTCCATGGTGACCAAACTAATATCAAAGAATTATCTTCTAGTTGGTCTTTTGGCCAGGGTATTGTGTCGTAATAATTAACATTATAACACATGATGGAGTATATAATGGACTCAAAGATAAGAGGGCACTTTCCCTTATCTTCAGCGAAGCTGAACCCAGTTTTTCCAACGTCAAATAACCTGCAAGAAAGAGAAGTGACTCTTGCGCATGCGCATCTGCCCTCTTGTTTACAACCAGGCCGTTAACCCTTAAACGCTGAGCCTCTATTTACAAAAGTGTCTGCCGTATGCCAGCGGCGTTCGGGAGTTAGCACAGAAGTGGAAAAAAAGTTTTTTCAAAAAATCACAGCACGCTTAGTTTTTAAGATTAAGAGTTCATTTGTGGCTCCTTTTTTTGTCATTGCCTGAAGTTTAGTATGCAACCATCAGAAATGAAAAAAAATATCATTATCTTATATGAATATTCAAATATATGACAGCGCAAAAAAAATTTCATATATAATTCTATACAAATCGCGCTGTGAGCAAAACGGTTAAACCTAATGAGTTTTTTTTCTTTGTATTGTACACTAAATTGCAATGATTTTGGTATATAACAAATTGTAAAACAATCAAAGCAACACAGAGAAAATATTATCACAAAATGATTCATGAATTTGTAACGCGCGGATGCAAAAAAAAAGATTTTTCAAAAATTCACCATAAATCGAAATATTGTGCTAGAGACTTCCTGTTTGTTGCAAAAGGAAAGTAATTGATTGAATATTACTAGAATGTAAGTGTTGTAGCTTACAATTGCAGTTTTCGACCATTTCGGTCGTGTTAAAGTTGACCGAAGGTCAAATTTTTTCTATTTATCGTGATTTATATGAAAATATTTCAAAATTGATAAAAGGTACAACCATGAGTTATTTTTGTTGTATTCTACATGAAATTGCGCACATTTTTATATATAAAACTTTATGTAACGGCTATTAGAAAAATGGTGCAAACATTACGACAAAGTGACGAAAGAATTTCTGAGATTTTCGCCTAGTTACCAGCGCTGGACGTAAGGAAAAAAGTTTTTTTTAAAATTCACCATAAATCGAAATATTGTGCTAGAGACTTCCAATTTGTTGCAAAATGAAGGTAAATGATTGAATATTACTAGAATGTAAGAGTTTTAGCTTACAATTACGTTTTTCGACCATTTTGGTCGAGTCAAAGTTGACTGAAGGTTTAAATTTTGGTGTTTGTCGTGATTTATATGAAAATATTTCCAAACTGATAAAAGCTACAACCATGGGTTGATTTTGTTGTATTTTACATGAAATTGTGCACATTTTCATGTATAAAATTTTATGTAACAGCTTATATAAAACGGCACAAAAATTACGACAAAGTGACGAAAGAATTTCTGAAATTTTCGGCCGAATTACCGCGCGGTCGTAAGGAAAAAGTTTTTTTCAAAAATTCACCATAAATCGAAATATTGTGCTAGAGACTTCCAATTTGTTGCAAAATAAAGGTAAATGATTGTATATTAATAGAATGTAAGAGTTTTAGCTTACAATTGTGTTTTTCGACCATTTTGGTCGAGTCAAAGTTGACCGAAGGTTGAAATTTTTTGTAGTCAATGTACCGTACGTCCACTCGTCACCCGACAGACAATTTTAGTCGACATACGATACGTCCAGTCGGCGTTTAATGGTTAAAAGACCAAGGAGCCATTACTCTCTGTTGGTCAATGCAGGTTGATCCCTTTGCCCAAATCCCATGCCTATTCGTCAGGGAAGTGGGAGGGTTTTCAGGACTCAACAGCGACTAGCAAAAATAGGTTTTTCCTACGTCAAAACCTGTTTTTTTATAGCGTAGTTGCTGTTTCGTCCTCAAGGAGCTTTACAAAAGAAACTGACAGGTGACGAAAAAGGCTGAAGCTCTCGCTTTTTAATCCCAACACCCCAAAGGAAGTAACATTTCTGGTCCAAGGTCAAGCCACAGATTTCAAGTCCCATTCTTTATTCCAAATACTTTTTAGGTTTTGATACCAAGGAACAAGAAACTATGCATGAACTTACATTTTAGGATGTAGTTCTACAGTGGCTTACCTAAGCATGCTGGGTTTTGTTGTAGTACTGTCATCCATCTCCCAGCGGTAGTTAGCATACTCACCATCAATATGATCCCTGGTTTTCTGCCGCAGCACCTAGGGGTTAAGACTAACTATGCCACCTACTGATACAATGTGTAGTCGAATCTGTTCGAACATGTGGCAATGATTTAACTGATGACCACCCTATACATTTGGAGACTTCTTTGAAAGAGACATTTCTGAAGAAGGCCAAAGACATACTTTCCTAACATCATGTGACCAGTGGAAAGAGAGTGGATTTCCCTTTTTAATGAGAAAACACTACAATCATTCTCAGTGTTAGTAGAGAGAGTGGTTAGTTTGTGTTAGGGTGTAGGAAAATAGGACCTTCTGAGGTGTTTGCCGTGACTTCTAGGTAAACCTTACGTGCTTGAACTGGGCATAATGTCTTGTCTGCTAAATTGAATTTTCTTATAAGGATGGATTTCCTTTTTAAAGGATCCATATTCTTGGCCAGGAATGATGGGCCAGGGGACAATAATAATTGATGGTCAGCTATTTGCATGATGCATCGTCCCCATCTAAGACAGCCCAGTTCACTGATACTGTACGAGCTCCTGATGCTAATGCAATCAAGAAGATCACCTTTTGTAGCCTGTGCGTTGTGGTTGTATTGGGTCCACTGAATGGAGGGGTTGATAGAAGTCTAAGCACCTTGTTCAGGGACCAAGAAATTGGAAGCCTTTCGGGAGTGGGCCTTTGTAGAGCAAAAGACTGCAGAAGGCAAGTGACAACTTCTATACTGGAGTCAATCCCGAACCCATAAAGCAAGGGTTCCATTAATGCAGCCTTGTATGCCATGACTACTGTAACCACAAGACATTTGTCTTCAAAATGGTATATAAGAAAAATAAGGTTTCTATAGAAATCTCAACTGGGCTCTCAGTATGTATATAATCTAACCATATCTTCCATACGGACTGGTAATGCTGGATAGAAGTCCGTAATTTTTGCACTAGGTAACTAGCAATGTTGAGTGAGTAATTATCACGATAGATATTTTTAAAAAAATCTATATGTGAAGGTCTCGGTTTAGAAAGGAGAGATTTTCCCTCCTACTGTCTGGGATAGAACTGCGGACGACAGTGGAATTGATCTTTCTGTCCGTTGTTTGGCCAATTTGGAGCTATTAAGTACACTATTCCTGTGAAGGGTAGAAGTTTGCTCAAAACCTTTGAAATCTGAGACAATGGAAAAAAAATTATCATCCTCCCCTTGTTCCAGTCTTAAGGAAGGCATCTCTTGCTGTTGCTTGAATGTCCAGGTTTGGGGACACATACATTAGGAGTTTGTGATTCTAGTATGTGGCGAACAGGTCCACTTCCAGTTGTGGAAGCATGTTGGCTATTATTTGAAAAGAGTGGTTGTCCAACATCCACTCTGTTGAGGTTGTCATTTTCCTTGATAGAAAGTCTGCTATTACAATGAGACCCCCTGTGAGGTGACTGCAGACATGTGCCACTTCTTTGCTTGCGCCATCTGAAGGATGGCTAACATTACCATATTGAGAGGAGGTGAAAGTGATCCAGACCTCTTGATGTAGGATATTGTGGTTATGTTCTCTCTCTTCTGGAGGTTTGAGTTTTTTGAGAGACAAAAAGACAGCCATCAGCTCCAGGAACTTGATATAACAATTCCTGAATAGCTGATCACCTCCTGCCACCTGACAATCCTCCCAATGTCCTCCCAACCTGTCAACGAGGCATCTGTGAGTTTGTCACTCATACAGATGGAGGAGTCAGGGTGACCTGTTTCACCAGAGATTCCTTCCAAATCTAAGGCCAAAGTATCTCCCCAACTCTTAGGTTTAGGTTAGTTTTGAGACCTGTACATGGCTGTATTACTTTTACACTGCTAGTCCTTTTGCAATGACCAAGTGAAATTTTTTATTCCAGTTGTCATGCCATTCAGACTAACTGCTATGAACTAATTTGTTTGACTAACCCAAACTACTGTTTTGTATAGCTTAGGGTAATGATTCTAGTTTAATCTACGTTAAGCTAAGGATAGAGGATTTCTCAGAAGGTTCTTGCTTAACCTATTCTAGGCTTATGTACAACTTAAAAGATATAAACTTTACAGAAAATAATTCTCTTATGTGTTTTTCTGTTTTATGTGGCCTAGACTACCTTTTCATCTGATATTCGGCCATCGCTGTTTTAGGCTAATAGTAGAATATTCCTTATAAGGGGGTTCCTACTTAATATGGTTAGGCTACTGCCTGTTCTGGATTTATATCAACTTTAAGGATATAGGCTACACAAGACCCTACTAGCATGTAATCTTACAGATATGTTACCGAGTCGTAACAAACTAGGTTATTTTATTTAGGCTAGGATACTGTTTATATTTAACCATAGGCTTATTTGTTCTTTCTTAACCTAGTATAGGTTATTTTATTTAGGCTAGGATACTGTTTATGTATAACTCTCGGCTTATTTGTTCTTTCTTAACCTAGTTTAGGTTATTTTATTTAGGCTAGGATACTGTTTATGTATACCCCTAGGCTTATTTGTTCTTTCTTAACCCTTAAACGCCTATTGGACGTATCATATGTCGACTAAAATTGTCTGTTGGGTGCCGAGTGGACGCACCGCACGTCGACTACAAAAAATTTCAACCTTCAGTCAACTTTGACTCGACCGAAATGGTCGAAAAAACACAATTGTAAGCTAAAACTCTTACATTCTAGTAATATTCAATCATGTACCTTCATTTTGCAACAAATTGGAAGTCTCTAGCACAATATTTCGATTTATGGTGAATTTTTGAAAAAACTTTTTCTTACGCACGGGTGGTAACAGCCAAAAATTTCATAAATTCTTTCGTCATTTTGTCGTAATTTTTGCACTGTTCTATATTAGCCATTACATAAAGTTTTATATATGAAAATGTGCACAATTTCATGTACAATACAGCAAAATACAACCCATGGTTGTAGCTTTTATCAGTTTGGAAATATTTTCATATAAACCACGATAACTGCCAAAATTTCAACCTTCGGTCAACTTTGACTCGACCGAAATGGTAAAAAAACGCAATTGTAAGCTAAAACTCTTACGATCTAGTAATATTCAATCATTTACCTTCATTTTGCAACCAATTGGAAGTCTCTAGCACAATATTTCGATTTATGGTGAATTTTTTAAAAAAACTTTTTCCTTACGTCCGCCCCAGAAATTCTTTCGTCACGTTGTCGTAATGTTTGCACTGTTTTATATTAGTCGTTACATAAAGTTTTATATATGGAAATGTGCGCAATTTCATGTAGAATACAACAGAAAATAACTCATGGTTGTAGCTTTTATCAGTTTTGAAATATTTTAATATAAATCATGATAACTGCCAAAATTTCAAGCTTCGGTTAACTTTAACTCGACCGAAATGGTAAAAAAACGCAATTATAAGCTAAAACTCTTACATTCTAGTAATACTCAATCATGTACCTTCATTTTACAACAAACTGGAAGTCCCTAGCACAATATTTCAATTTATGGTGAATTTCTGAAAAAAATTTTTCCTTACGTCATGCTGCTGTAACTCGGCCGAACATCTCAGAAATTCTTTCGTCATGTTGTCGTAATGTTTGCATCGTTTTACATTAGTCGTTACATAAACTTTTATATATGAAAATGTGTGCAATTTCATGTAGAATACAACAGAAGATAGCTCATGGTTGTAGCTTTTATCAGTTTTGAAATATTTTCACATAAATCATGATAACTACCAAAATTTCAACCTTCAGTCAACTTTAACTCGACCGAAATGGTCAAAAAACGCAATTGTAAGCTAAAACTCTTACATTCTAGTAATATTCAATCTTTTACCTTCATTTTGCAATAAATTGGAAGTCTCTAGCACAATGTTTCGATTTATGGTGAATTTTTAAAAAAACATTTTCCTTATGTCTGCTTGCTGTAACTCGGCCGAACATCTCGAAAATTCTTTTGTCTCGTTGTCGTAATATTTGCACCATTTTATATTAGTCGTTACATAAAGTTTTATATATGAAAATGTGCGCAATTTCATGTACAATACAACAGAAAATAACTCATGGTTGTAGCTTTTATCAGTTTTGAAATATTTTCATATAAATTATAATAAATAGAAAAAATTGACTTTCGGTCAACTTTAACTCGACTGAAATGGTCGAAAACTGCAATTGTAAGCTAAAACACTTAGAGTCTAGTAATATTCAATCAATTAGCTTCATTTTTCAACAAACGGGAAGTCTCTAGCACAATATTTTGATTTATGGTGAATTTTCAAAAAAAACATTTTTTTATGTCTGCTCATTACGAATTCGTGCATCATTTTGTGATAATATTTTCTCTGTGTTGCTTTGATCGTTTTACAATTTGTTATATACCAAAATCATCGCAATTTAGTGTACAATACAAATAAAAAAAATTAACTCATTAGCTTTAACCGTTGTGCTTACAGCGCGATTTGTATACAATTATATAAGAGTTTTTTTTTTGCTGTCATATATTCCAATATTTATATATGATAATGATATTTTTTTTCATTTCTGATGGTTGCATACTAAACTTCAGGCAATGAACAAAAAGGAGCCAAAAATGAACTCTTAATCTTAAAAACTGAGCGTGCTGTGATTTTTTGAAAAAAACTTTTTTTCCGCTTCGGTGCTAACTCACCGAACGCCGCCGGCATACTGGAGACGTTTTTGTAAATAGAGGCTCGGCGTTTAAGGGTTAATGAATTGTAGAGTAATATAAGTAACATTTTTTGGGGTCCCGGCACATGTGGGAGTTCCTGGAAAGGAAAAGTTCAATACAAACTAGCAGAAGAAGCTGTAGCCAATTTGCTTCCAAGGAAATATAGACTTTTACGTGATTACTTCTTGCCAGTTATTAGATCATTTATTAGGACTACATGACGACTATTTGCCAATTATCAAATCACTGCTAGGATTATATAGCAGGAATGGATTACAGATGGAGAAAACAAAATGAAAGATATATATATTTCCTTGGAGATATATATAGCAAACTTTTGAGAAAGTGGGAAACTGCACTTTGCCACCTAAGGATAGGGCGTACCTGCCTTACACAAAAATTTGACTGTCTAACATTTCTTAATTGAATGTCCCAGTATTAGGGACTATAGTAGAAACCTTCCCTCAGAGGCCTGAGATGAGAATGGTTGGTGCATTCTAGCCAACTTCCTGAGGGAAGAAGTTTACGATACCAGTGGCATTATTAGATTTGTATCAGAAGTAGGTCTTTTGCAAAGGCTATAGATTTTAATTTTTTTTTTTATACAAGCTTGTCATTGTATCCATAGTTTTTTTATAAGTTTTGTTATTCTCAATAAATGATAGCAGTCTCAATGACTTTTGTTGTCCCAATGCTGGAGAATATTAAAATAATCAATCAATCATTCCTAGCCCACACTGAAGGATACCACTATATAAAAGGCTCTGGTTAGTATACATAGGAAAAGTTTCTGTAAATATCTGACTTACTACAAATATAGCGTAAACTGTACCTCCTCTTCTAATAAAACCATACTGCCAGTCACCAATCTTCACAGTTGCTCATAATATCATCAAATATTCTCTCTAAACATTCAAAAAATGTTTTGCTAGTTTGATTCCACTATAAATACCACACATGTTGCATTATTATTCTTCAATTTACTTATAGCCTTCTTTCACTTGGGGTGTTTAAAAGATGTAACAAGTAATCTGATCATCTTCATTTTATATCATCCTATGCAAGATATGTCTTTCTCTATCTTTGATGACACCTGACTGACCCTGATCTTGTCTTTGCCTATTCCTTGCATTTGATACTCTGTAAATATCTTTTTCACTTTCTTTGCTCCTAACATTTTCAACTCCTCTGTAGTTCTTCCAAAACTGTGCCCACTATCTTCTTAGTTCCACCTTCCTCTTCTTTATATCATTCCTTGGCACCTTACACATCTTGCCTTTCAATTCTTGGAAGCCCTAGATGTCTACTCAACTGAATCTTCTACTTCTGCATTCCACCATCACTTTTCACCTTTTGACACTCCAAGGCAAGTTGTCAAAGTATACATTTTTGTAATTTATTAAATAAGATGTAGCTAATGCATTCATTAACAACCCTTTGATCCAACCATATGAGAGTTAAGAATGTTAACTCAGTGATTTGGTTAAACTATTTAATAATAGTAATAATAATCGTGAGCCATATTTTCATTACTGTCAGTATGAAAGATCTCTTATTCTTCTTTTAACAGGTTATCTCCAAAGACTTTGTTAACTTTCTGCACAAATGGAGTCCTCTTAAGGACTCTTATGGGAGGGGATTCATCTCTGGCCAGTGTAACTCATAGTAAGTTGATTTTAGATTTGTTCATTTCTGTCAGATGCTTTTGGCCTTGAATTCCATATATTGACTAATAACATTGACTTATCATTGATGATGTATTCCTTATTTTTATTGCAGTTCTTGTGGATGAAGTACATGAAAGAGACAGGTTTACGGATTTCCTACTTATTGTTTTACGTGACTGCTTACCCAAATTCCGTCACCTCAAGCTAATTTTAATGTCTGCAGCACTTGATGTCAATCTTTATGCCAAGTATTTCAACAACTGCCCTGTTATTGATGGTAAGTTAAAAAATCACATATATACTGTATATTGTGTACTGGAAATAGGTTATGTATATGCTATATTTATGACTTACTGTTGAGTTGTCTGGAGAAATACAGGAATTATATCAACCTTCAGGTTGATTTTCTCAATTCATAGTTTAGGGTACTTTTGATGAAAGTATACAGTATCAAATTTCAGGTCAGCATGTCAGTTTGTTGTGATATGTAGGCTCCTGGTGTGCAAATAGTTTGCCTGTGGTTTATTGTTTTGAACAATTTGTCTTATCCAAACCCTTATTCATACAGCCACTAACAGCAGCATACTGACCATACCAATTACAGTCTCTACACCTTGTAATATTTATCCTTGTTTCCACTTAATTGAAGTCTTCAGAGGCTACTGGACTCATTATGTTGAGCAGCAGTATTATTAGCCATCTCCTAATAAATTCCCTCCAAACCTATCTTTCCAACCCTTCTACTGTGGCACTTGTTTATCTATTTCTGCTGTTCATCATTTTTTATTTGTCATTACTTTCTGGGACATTGTAACATGGTACTCATAATATGTTCAGGCTCTCAGAAGTTACTACTTTTGTATTGGGACATTATGGAAAGGTTCAGGCAGCCAGTTTTCACTGCTGTAGTGTGCCCTTTGTTCAATGGAGAATGCTTCACTCTAGGTTTCATTGTAGAACATGGTTCTCAATTAATTAATAGCATACATTTTATGTATTTAAGACTTTTATGTATATTGTCACAAAGTGCTCCAAGCACCTGGTTATTACACTAATCATAGAATTCAAAAATTTACCTCACTTACAGCCAGATACCTGAACTTTCATAACAATAAAAATACGACTTAGTAATCTAACGGCAACAGTGATCCATTAAAAAGCTTACTAATCATGTGAGAAATCAGACTAAGTTTATCAAAACTAGTGTGAGGTATCAAGATTTAAACAAGAAATAACTAAAGCAAAAGTGCATCACTCCATCAAGCAACTTTAACTGTCTCCCTGGTATCGATTCACTTCAGCAAAACTAAAGGAACAAAACATGTTTATCACTATACCCTATGTACACAATTGATCCTACCACTGGTGGTCAATAAATGAAACACTGTTATAAAAACTTTTAAATACAAAAAACAGGTTTTGACGTAGGAAAAACCTATTTTTGGTAGTTGCTGTTGAGTCCTCAAGGAGTTACCTTCCATGGTGTACCAGAGCTCCATGGTGACCAAACTAATATCAAAGAATTCTCTTCTAGTAGGTCTTTTGGCCAGGTATTGTGTCATAATGATTAACATTATAACACATGATGGAGTATATAATGGACTCAAAGATAAGAGGGCACTTTCCCTTATCTTCAGTGAAGCTGAACCCAGTTTTTCCAACATCAAAAGAACCCTGCAAGAAAGAGAAGTGACAATTGCTCATGTGCATCCGCCCTCTTGTTTACAACCGGGCCGTTAAAAGACCAAGGAGCCATTACTCTCTGTTGGTCAGTGCAGGTTGATCCCTTTGCCCAAATCCCATGCCTTTTTGTCAGGGAAGTGGGAGGGTTTTGAGGACTCAACAGTGACTACCAAAATAGGTTTTTCCTATGTCAAAACCTGTTTTTTTTATAGCGTCACTGTTTCGTCCTCAAGGAGTTTTACAAAAGAAATTGACAGGTGACGAAAAAAAGGCTTAAGCTCTCGCTTTTTAATCCCAACACCCCAAAGGAAATAACATTTCCGGTCCAAGGTCAAGCCACAGATTTCAAGTCCCATTCTTTATTCCAAATACTTTTTAGGTTTTGATACCAAGGAACAAGAAGCTATCCACGAACTTACGTTTTAGGATGTAGTTCTACAGTGGCTTACCTAAGCATGCTGGGTTTTATTGTAGTACTGTCACCCATCTCCCAGCGATAGTTAGCAAACTCACCGTCAATATGACCCCTGGTTTTCTGCCGCAGCACCTAGGGGTTAAGACTAACTATGCCACCTACTGATACACAGTGTAGTCAAATTTGTTGGAACATGTGGCAATGATTTAACTGATGACCACCCTATACATTTGGAGATTTCTTTGAAAGAGACATTTCTGAAGAAGGCCAAAGACGTACTTACTTTCCTAACATCATGTGACCTATGGAAAGAGTGTGGATTTGTCTTTTTAATGAGAAAACACTAGAATCATTCTCAGTCTTGTAAGGAGAGTGGTTAGTTTGTGCTAGGGTGTAGGAAAATAGGACCTTCTGGGGTGTTTGGTGTGTTTGCCATGACTTCTAGGTAAACCTTAAGTGCTTGAACTGGGCGTGATGTCTTGTCTGCTAAATTGAATTTTCTTACAAGAATGGCTTTCCTTTTTAAAGATCCATATTCTTGGCCAGGGAACAATAATAGTTGATGATCAGCTATTATGCGTGATGCATCGTCCCTATCTAAGAGAGCCCAGTTCACTAATACTGTACGAGCTCCTGATGCTAATGCAATCAAGAAGATCACCTTTTGTAGCCTGTGCGTTGTGGTTGTGCTGGGTCCACTGAATTGAGGGGATGATAGAAGATTAAGCACCTTGTTCAGGGACCAAGCAATTGGAAGCCTTTCGGGAGTGGGCCTTTGTAGAGCAAAAGACTGCGGAAGGGAAGTGACAACTTCTATACTGGAGTCAATCCCTAATCCATAAAGCAAGGGTTCCATTAATGCAGCCTTGTATGCCATGACTGTTATAACCACAAGGCATTTGTCTTCAAAATGGTATATAAGAAAAATAAGGTTTCTATAGAAATCTCAACTGGGCTCTCAGTATGTATATAATCTAACCATATCTTCCACACAGACTGGTAATGCTGGATAGAAGTCCGTAATTTTTGCACTAGGTACCTAGCAATGTTGAGTGAGTAATTATCACGATAGACATTTTTAAAAAATCTGTACATGAAGGTCTCGGCTTAGAAAGGAGAGACTTTCCCTCCTACTGTCTGGTATAGAAAAGCGGACGACAGTGGAATTGATCTTTTTGTCCGTTGTTGAGGTAATAGGAACCAATGCCTGTTTGGCCAATCTGGGGCTGTTAAGTACACTATTCCTATGAAGGTTAGAAGTTTGCTCAAAACCTTTGAAATCTTGGACAAAGGAGGAAAAATTATCATCCTCCCCTTGTTCCAGTCTTAAGGAAGGCATCTCTTGCTGTTGCTTGACTGTCCAGGTATGGAGACACATACATTAGGAGTTTGTGGGTCTAGTATGTGGCAAACAGGTCCACTTTCAGTTGTGGAAGCATGTTGGCTATTATTTGAAAAGAGTGGATGTCCAACATCCACTCTGTTGAGGCTGTCGTTTTCCTTGATAGAGAGTCTGCTATTACATTGAGACCCCCTGTGAGGTGAACTGCAGACATGTGCCACTTCCTTGCTTGTGCCAACCGAAGGATGGCTAACATTACCATATTGAGAGGAGGTGAATGTGATCCAGACCTCTTGATGTAGGATATTGTAGTTATGTTCTCTCTCTTCTGGAGGTTAGAGTTTTTTGAGAGACAAAAAGACAGCCATCAGCTCCAGGAACTTGATATAACAATTCCTAAGTAGCTGATCACCTCCCTGCCACCTGACAATCCTCCCAATGTCCTCCCAACCTGTCAACGAGGCATCTGTGAGTTTGTCACTCATACAGATGGAGAAGGCAGGGTGACCTGTTTCACCAGAGATTCCTTCCAATTCTAAGGCCAAAGTATCTCCCCAACTCTTTTAATCCTTTGATGAGGTCTGTCTCACATCTTTTTTCTTGCATGCGATAGCCAGAATCTTTTCACATTTTTAGTTGGAATCTATTTATTGGATCTATTACTGACGAGAACTGCAGCAGGCCCATCATGCGTTCTGATTGCCATCTGGAAACTCTGGGCTGTGCAAGGAACCTTTTGAGGACTTTCCTTATTCTGTTTTGAGATGATGGGGAGAGAGAACAGGCCGTGACGAGTATCCCAACACAGTCCCAGCCACTGAAAGTGTCTGCTGGGCGTGAGGCAGGATGTTTTCAAATTTATATTAAAACCTTTTGACTGTACTTTAGTCTGTTGACCATTGCTCTTGGGTTTTTCAAGCACTCGTTTCTTGAGGGCCACCAGATCTTTTTGTTTTGAGTTCTCGAATGAATACCGTTGCTAGTTTTGAAAAATATTCTTTAGGCAATGTTTATCCCAAAGGACATGACTTTGAATCTGTATGTATCTTTCCCTATTCGGAGCCTTAGGAAGGGGCGGAAGGGAATGGCTATAGGGATGTACCAGTGTGCATCTTTCAGATCCATAGAAACTGTCCAAGCCCCTTTTTGAAATGATTCAATGTACTAAGGCAACGGTAATCATCCAAAACTTTTGGCCAACAATGTGCTTGTTCAATGTTGATTGGTTGAGGATCACTCTTCTTTTGAACGAGTCCCTTTTGAGGACACTGAAGAGACATACTTGATGGCGAATATACGCAAGTTTCTGTCCCCCCACAGGCATAGAAGCAGACCCCCAACCAGTATAATTCCTCTTGGTATCTGCCTCCTCCTCTGCCTTCACCTTTGATAGACATTCCAGGTGCTGTTTTTCCTTTTTCCCCTTATGAGATGGTTTTTGGACCTTGTGAAAAAGGATGGCCTTGAAGTTGCTGTTGTCCCTTTGCAGGGAATTATCCCTTCTGACCACCTAACTGTTTTCTGAGGAAAAATTTTTTGGGGGTGACTGAAGGCTTTTATGATTTTTGATCAAAGTGAGCCTTTTTTGAGGTTGGTTAAAGGGAAATTTTGGGTTCTCTGTTTCCTGAATTCCTCTTTTCCCAAAGGAGCGTACACTGTACTGTTCTGTTGGTGGGCATGCTTGTTGAGTTGAGCCACAACAGACTCCTCTAACAGGTCCTTACAGAAGGGGCTAGAATGCAACAATGCAGTGACATTGGAGAGTGATTTGATGGAGCTCTCCAACATTTCCATTCGCAATTTTATGCGCCATTCCAGGAAGTCAAAGAGTGCTTTCCTTTGGGTTCTCATAAGACCTTTGGCCTCAACAGGAAAAATTATCCTGGGATGTTCTGGAAGCCTTAAGATGGCAACTTCCAGCAAGGTGGTAGAGGTTATAACGCTAAGGAGTCGGAGCCTGGCGTAAAATTCTGACGAGGCTACTTGGTGAGCAACTTGGATCTTTGGTGTTACTCATAATTTCCTTACAGAATTGTTCAAATGTTGTAAACTGCATATCCCTTTTGGGCGAGCTTGCACAGTCTGACTGAGCTTCGACAACTGAAGTTCAACTGCCTATTAAGCAAGGGGCAGAAGCCCTGGGTGAATTACTGTACCCCTCCGAGAATGTAGTAATTTCAATCAGGGTTAGGTGGATCCTAGTATCCCTTTTGGGGGAAAGGTCCTCTTCAGCATCTGATAGCTGCATGAGGGATAGATTTCCTTCTGGAAAGTTCCTCCCATGTATAGCTGAAATTTGTGTCCCAGATCCTTCAGGGTTTAGCAAGGCCATTTTAGTGGCAATGTTGACTTCATATCCACTTATAGGGATGTCACCCTCAAGTAAAAATTCCTCCACTTATTCAGTGGGGTTAACCTGGGAGGTACTACTATAGGAACTGATGTTTCTGGGTTTTGGCCCAAACATAGATCTTGGTCTGAAAAAGGGTTAATTATCCTCACCCTTACTGAACCCTAGGACCCATCGAGATAGCTTAAAACTAGCTGTTTCATCCTTAAAATTTGCTCCCAGGCACATACTACAAATTTCGTACATATCTGGTGACCAACCAAATTTTCCTTGTTTTTTGGAAGGACTATGCTCATGGCAGGTGGTATGGGCCGTACCCATTAGTATAAAGCGAACCGAGCAGTATGCTGCGGCCCTTTAGTGATATAAAACAAGTTTTTATTAGACACTAGTTAGTAGTAATTGTCTGTAATCCTTGTATAGATAGTATGTTCGGTATTACAGGCTAACTGTAATATATTTTATTTACTAAATTGTTATATGTGTAGAATATCTATACTAGCTTAAACACACTAAGATTTAGGTTAATTTTGACACCAGTATATAGCTGTATTGCTATACACTGTTAGTCCTTTTGCAAGGGCTATATGAAATTTAATTTTTGAGTGTCATGCTATTCAGGGTAACTGCTATAAACTAATTTGTTTAACCCAGGCTACTGTTTTATATCTCTTAGGTTAAGCTTCTAGCATAATTTACCTTTAGATTGAAGATAGAGGATTACTTAAAGGGTTCTCACTTGACCTATTCTAGGCCACTGCCTAGTCTAGGCTTATTTAAATCATACTTAAGAATATAAACTATACAGGAAAAAACCATCTTATAATCTAGTTTACTGTTTTATCTGGCTGAGATTACTCTTTTATCTGATATTCGCCCACTGCTTTATTTAATCTAAATAATACAGCTATATACTGGTGTCAAAATTAACCTAAATCTTAGTGTGTGTAAGCTAATACTATATAGATATTCAACACATATAACAATTTAGTAAATAAAGTATGTTACAGCCACACCCTTGTAATCAAGTTAGCCTGTAATATTAAATATACTATCTATTTAAGGATTACAGACAATTAGTACTAAACTAATTTCCCTTAGAGCAGAGGCTATGGATGTCTAATAGGAGACGATGGCATCACTGGTTCTATTCCAGGTAGATGATGTATAGTGTTCTAATGCTCATCAAAGCTGAGGCCTTTAGGATGTGCATTGTTGTTGTCTTGCACAATTGCATCACTATCAGTGTCATCAGCTGGTAACTCCCGGGATACAAATTGTTTTACAGCATTCCTTGAAAGTTCATTCAAAAACTTTCGGTTTCTTATTTCACTACCATTTGGGGTAATAAAGGTATACAACCTGGGTTCAGGATTTTTCAACTTGATAGTAGCAGGAAACCAATTCTTGCCATTTTGCACAAGACCCTTCATACCAGGTAATAACTCACTCAACTCTGAACATGTATGATCATAATTGTTTTTAGAATTATTGCCAGTCTGAAGTGATGATCCATGAGATCTGGGGTTGTCTCCAATTTAACAGGAAGGCTATTGGATATCTTCCACCTGAATAAGAGTTCAGCAGGACTTTTCATTCCAGAATTCCACAATAAGCTGTAGGTCCTGTTGCTAAGAAACCAATTGGTTCTTAGCCAAGTAAAATAAGTCTAATCCTTCGGGCCAGCCCTAGGAGAGCTGTTAATCAGCTCAGTGGTCTGGTTAAACTAGGGTATACTTAACTTAGTAGAAAGAGGGCATACTCTATATGCTAGTAGGGCTTTGTGGATATTGGAGCCAGAAATTTTGGCTTTTCTCAGTATATTTTTCACTACATCTACCAACCTCTCAACAAATCCATTAGATTGGGCATACCTGGGGCTACTGGTGATATGAATAATTTCCTATTCTTCAACAAACCTCATGAATTCAGCAGATGGGGTCCATTGTCAGAGTACAGGACCTGGCTTGGGCAATCAATACTGAAAAGTTCTTCCAGAAAATTTATAACGGCCTCTCGACGTTTTATCTCGGCCTAGCTGCTTAATAACAGGCATTTTACTGAAATTGTCAGCTACAATGATATAATTCTGGTTATCTCATTCAAAAAGATCTGTGGAAATAAACTGCCATGAGAGATGGGGCGTTGAATGTGACTGCATAGGTTCATTTGGGTATTTTCTGGCGTTTAACCCTTAAACGCCTACTGGACGTATCATACGTCGACTAAAATTGTCTGTTGGGTGCCAAGTGGACGTACCGTACGTCGACTACAAAAAATTTCAACCTTCGGTCAACTTTGACTCGACCAAAATGGTCAAAAAATGCAATTGTAAGCTAAAACTCTTACATTCTAGTAATATTCAATCATGTACCTTCATTTTGCAACAAATTGGAAGTCTCTAGCACAATATTTCGATTTATGGTGAATTTTTGAAAAAAACTTTTTTCTTACACCCGCGCGGTAACTCAGCCGAAAATTTCATAAATTCTTTTGTCATTTTGTCGTAATTTTTGCACTGTTCTATATTAGCCATTGCATAAAGTTTTATATATGAAAATGTGCGCAATTTCATGTACAATACAGCAGAATACAACCCATGGTTGTAGCTTTTATCAGTTTGGAAATATTTTCATATAAACCACGATAACTGCCAAAATTTCAACCTTGGTCAACTTTGACTCGACCGAAATGGTAAAAAAACGCAATTGTAAGCTAAAACTCTTACATTCTAGTAATATTCAATCATTTACCTTAATTTTGCAACCAATTGGAAGTCTCTAGCACAATATTTCGATTTATGGTGAATTTTTGAAAAAACTTTTTTCCTTACGTCTGCACCAGAAATTCTTTTAATCACGTAAGTAATGTTTGCACTGTTTTATATTAGTCGTTACATAAAGTTTTATATGTGGAAATGTGCACAATTTCATGTAGAATACAACAGAAAATAACTCATGGTTGTAGCTTTTATCAGTTTTGAAATATTTTCATATAAATCATGATAACTGCCAAAATTTCAAGTGTCGGTCAACTTGAACTCGACCGAAATGGTAAAAAAACGCAATTATAAGCTAAAACTCTTACATTCTAGTAATATTCAATCATGTACCTTCATTTTGCAACAAACTGGATATCTCTAGCACAATATTTCGATTTATGGTGAATTTCTGAAAAAAAAATTTTTTCCTTACGTCTCGCTTGCGTGGTAACTCAGCGAACATCTCAGAAATTCTTTTCGTCATGTTTTAATATTTGCACCGTTTTATATTAGTCGTTACATAAAGTTTTATATATGAAAATGTGCGCAATTTCAATACAAACAAATAAAAATAACTCATGGTTGTAGCTTTTATCAGTTTTGAAATATTTTCATATAAATCACGATAAATAGAAAAATTCGACTTTAGGTCAACTTTAACTCGACCGAAATGGTCGAAAACTGCAATTGTAAGCTAAAACACTTACAGTCTAGTAATATTCAATTAATTAGCTTCATTTTTCAACAAATGGGAAGTCTCTAGCACAATATTTCGATTTATGGTGAATTTTTGAAAAAAACATTTGTTAAATCCAGGCGTTACAAATTCATGCATCATTTTTTGATAACATTTTCTCTGTGTTGCTTTGATTGTTTTAAAATTTGTTATATACCAAAATCATCGCAATTTAGTGTACAATACAACAAAAAAATTAACTCATTAGGTTTAACCGTTTTGCTTACAGTTTGATTTTTATACAATTATATCGTTTTTTTTTTTTTTTTTTTTGCTGTCATATATTTCAATATTTATATATGATAATGATATTTTTTCATTTCTGATGGTTGCATACTAAACTTCAGGCAATGACAAAAAATGAGCGAAAAAATGAACTCTTAATCTTAAAAACTAAGCGTGCTTTGATTTTTGAAAAAACTTTTTCCGCTTGGGGGCGCTAACTCACCGAACGCCGCCGGCATACAGGAGACATTTTTGTAAATAGGGCTTCGGCGTTAAAGGGTTAACAGGCATTCCCAGCAATTACCTTTGTGTTCACCAATATCCTTAAACTTGGCATTCCAGTCAAGGCATTCCTTTGCTCTAATCTGGCTTTCAGACATTCCTAGGTGTCCTTCATGTAATCTCTTCAAATATTCAGTCTTCATTGACAGAGGGACTAATAGACATTCTCCAAAGAATATAACATCATCTTCACTGAAAAATATTGGCGAATGGACTTTGGCTGACTCAGGCCAGCCACTTGTTACCTGCCCTCTGGGTATGGAGAGCTCATAGTCTTGGTCCATAGCATGTTTGACTCTTTCTAACTGTCTTTGCGAGATCTGTATGAGATGAATGGGTTGTTCTAGCTGGACCTCTGCTCCAGGTGACAGCTGGACTCTTGATAAATAGTCTGCAAAAATACGGAGCAACACACACTGGAGCCTTGGGGGAGCCTGGCTAAGTTGCTTGAGATGAATGCTCTCCAGTGGTTTGTGATCACTAATCACAGTAACAGCTTTACCATATACAAAACAATGAAAATGTTCCAGTGCAAAAACAACGTTAAGCATTTCTCTCTCAACATTAGCATAATGTGATTCCGCTGGTGTGAGAGACTTTGAGGCAGAAGCAACTGGTCCCCCATCTTGCATCAGAGCAGCTCCCAGCCCATGCTGCAAGCCATCTACTTCAAGAGTAACAGGACTTGTTGTATCAAAATAACGTAGTCTCATATCAAAATGAACTACTTCCTTGAGTTCGTCAAACACTCTCTGATGGTCAGTGGTCCACTCATATGGGACTTCCTTCTTGAGTAACTGCCTTAAAACCTTAGTTTTCTCTGCCATCAGGAATACGAAAGGACTTAAATACTGTACAAGACCTAGAAAACTTTGTAGTTCCCTCACGCTTGATGGAAGGGGTTGTCTATTGGTTTCATCACACTTTGTGGGGTCTGGTTGCATGCCATCCTTAGACCATATAAGACCATAAAAATTTATGGTTTGTTGTCACACATGACATACCTCAGCCCCCCCCAAAAAAAGGCCTTCTTCCCCAGCCACCTTCAGTAGCTTTTGAAGATTATAATCATGTTCCTTTAAGTCTTTTCCATAAACTATGTCATCAGTTATTACCAATTACTCGCTCTCCTACTTTTCCAGGAATCTTATCCATCTGACACAGGAAAATATCTTGTGAAACACAAGTCCAAAAGGCAGATAGAGGAAACTATATTTCCCAGCTGGGCTCTGGAAAGTGCAAAGTTTACTGCTCCCTTCATCAGGCTTGATTGATGAATAGCCATTTTTGGCATCCAACTTTGAATATAGGACACTTCATGACATTTTGTGTGTTATTTCATCTAAAGTGGGTAGCTTATGATAAGTCGTCCTCAGTGCAACATTCAGGTGCTTAGGATCAAGAGATATCCGCAATTCACCAGAAGACTTCTTCGTAAAAGCTAATATGTGTATCCACTCAGGCTTCTCATCCTTTGGGCACTTCTTCACAACACCATATCTTCCAACTCTTGTATTTTTACAATTATCTCATCTCTTAACTGAATTGGGTACTTTCTAGGTGGAATGACTACAGGAGAAGATTAGGGTTTTAACTCAGTGTGGTACCCACCTTTCATCTCACCAATTTCTCCAAAACATTTTGGGTACAAATTGCACATTGCTTGTAAATCAGGTACAGGAGCAGGCCTTGAGGTTTCATGCTCCTCCTTGACACTCGATATATTCTTGCTTTCCTTTATAGCTATAATTTCTAGTCTCTCACAGGCATTACATGACAGAATTGCTGCTCCACTGGTATTGTCCTGTCAGACACCGTCAAAATGATTCATTCGACTGCATTTCCAGCACTTCTTCCCATAGGCAGGACATCTTGGAGGATGATGGAACCCACACTACCTGCGGCTTCTCTGCTGCACTTGATGGCTTCGTCCTCTCTTTATAGCATTCATGGATGTGCTTTTCTCAAACGATGAAGTATTAGAGAGCGTTGCTTGGAAGTTGTGTGTTGTCTCAATAGCATCTTTAAGGGTTAGTGCATTCCCTTAGAGATCATCTTCCTTTGTGCTTCTGACCACTTGATTTCCTTTATCAGTTGGAATGTTATTTGTTCACCCATAGTATTTATACGTGAAAATGACAACTATTGGCCTTTGCCTTTAATCTGCAAACATAGTCTTCAACTGATTCTGACACACCTTGAGACATTGATGCCAGTTCTGACCTCATCACCCATTTATTGTGTGTGCATACCAGATGATCAGCAAACTTCCTAAAAATAATATCTGGATCTTTCTTTTGAATACAGTATCAGTCAATGCCAAGAATCCCATAACTGCTTTCCTTGTGACCCAGCAGAAAGCTTTAGATAGTGTCATTGATTTTCTGTTTCAACCGTATTGATAAATAAGTAACTTTCGAGGAAATCCTTCCATTCAGTAAAAGCACAGACTTGGTCTACGTGCAACCAGGCATTTCTACACTAGTAGTCATAATTGCTTATGCATTCTTATTCACAAGTATTGTAAAGACAGAAAAATTTGCTTTTATCTAAGGTACTTTTCTCAGAAAAATATTAGAGCAACTTATCATAATCTCTTAAATTATACCTTTATTCTCCAGAAGAGCCTTAGTTCATTATTCTGCAACTCCTCAAACTCTGAGCAGAGATACATAATACTGTGTAATACAAAAAAAAATATCATGATCTTGCTGTCATAAGTACATTAATATTGACGCAATAAAAATGTATTTTGTTCTAGGCATCAACACAATCAAGAAAATAAATTTCCAAAGAATATCAGCAATAAGGGCAATACCAGCTTACATGAGTTATCTTCAAGATCAAAAAAGCATACTGAATAACAGCAGAATCTCGAAACATGTTAGGCTATATTGTACAGTATATGTTATTCAGTATCATTCAAAGAAGTATAAAAAAAATATCAATCACATTGTACCTCTTTAATTTGTATGTATCAGCATAAGTTATCAATCAATAAATACAGTAAATGTCGGAGAGTACAGATGGCTATTTATTTATAATGAAGGTTACATGAAAAACTTCATTCTGGCAGTATCAGCAATGCTATCACACATCTGTAGTCATCGTACATCTGCTACTCATATGTCATGGGTAATAATCGTGCATTGGCAACTCAAAACACTGGCAGCATCTTTGATACTTCAGTGGCTGCTTAGGGTACTCGTAATGTGTATAATCACTGCAAAAAAGTTGCAAACTGAACATGGATCAAGGTTATATCTCTTGATGGTCACAATCCTTCACACTTTTATGTCGAAAGTGTTGCTCATCGGAGGGTCTCTACTCACTAAAACAACTTGGAGACTCGATGCATAGAGTGAGGCTCAATACAGGCAGTCCCCGGGTTAAGACGGGTCCGGCTTACGATGTTCCGAGGTTACGACGCTTTTCAGTTATGTTCATCAGAAATTATTTCCCGGTTTACGACACATGTTCCAGGGTTACGACTCGTCGTACGCCGATCCGACGGAAGAAATTTGGCTCCAAAATGGCAGAATAATAAATATTTGGAGGTTTTTTGATGAAAAACTCAATAAAAATTCAGTTTACATCGTTTTCAATACACCCAGAGCATTAAAAGTAAGGTTTTCTTAGGATTTTTTTATGATTTTCGACGATTTTTCGATTTGTGACTATTTTCGGCTTACGACGCAGTGTAGGAATGGAACCCCCGTCGTAAACTGGCGACTGCCTGTACAATAATTTTAGCCACTTACTTTCAAAATCAGCTGCTACCATGTTAGGTTGGGGTTCCTTAATGATACACCCTATAAATGACATTGCTTTATTAGGCAACACTCTTTATGAGGTGAACGTGAGTCAGTCATTGATGTACACAACGTGAATCCAAACAATGGGTTCGTACATCAAAATAAAAAGTCATCATATTGAAACACTAGGGTTCTTGGTAATTTAGGTAATTTAGTTCACACTTAAGGATATGTAATCCTAGGTTATAGGCTACAGACAGCACCCACTATTTATCCAGTCTAAATTATTCTCAATCTGATCTTGGCTACAGCCTAGATTATTGTAGACATCATAGAATCTGAAAGGATTTTCTATATTAATGATAAGTTGTAGAACATTTCTTTTAGTTAAAACATCTAATTGAAATGACAAATTTTCAACACAATTTTCACTTTTCATAACTAGCAATTTGCGATTACAACTTAACGCCGGCCATGTGTTAGTAAGAAAAGTTGGATTTTTGGCTTTCACACAAATTAACTACCAAATACAAAGTTTAAAACTTTAACTGGGACTTGAAACAAAGCACTTATTTTGCTTCTTTTGGCTTTTCTCTTGTAGGTGTTTCCATAATTGTTGAAATTTGGAGCACTGACAATACAGGCAGTCCCGGTTATCGGCGGCCTCGGTTATCAGCGATCCGGTTTTACGGCGCTTGTCTAGCGACAGTGATAACTGAATTTTTGACACATGTTCCTGGTTATCGGCACTGATCCATGGTTATCAGCGGCGCTGGTCCCCAGTTATCGGCACCAATAACCGGATACTGGCGCTGATATCTGAGGATCGGCGCTATTATCACTGATTTTCAGGTGTCTGCGATTTTCGGTTATCACCACGCTGTCGGGAACAGAACCCCACCGATAACCAGGGACTTCCTTTAATTGAATCTGCTCCAAATGGACCAATGGACAGTATTGGCTTTATTGGTCTCTTGCCAGTCTGTTTGTCAGCAATATGGCGAACTGTGCATGCACTATAATCACTTCCACTTCTAGCAGGTTTGACGAAGGAATAACCGGGTACAGCTTCGTTGTAAGATAAGGGAGGGAGCCCTCTTATCTTTGAGTCCATTACATACTCCATCACATAGCGTTGTGTTTATCATTATGACAAAATACCTGGCCAAGAGACCAACTAAAGAGAATTTTTTTTATATTAGTTTGGTCACCATGGAGATATAACAGGCTCTTGGAACGTAACTCCTTGAGGACAAAAGTGATTACATCAAACTAGGTATAAAACCAGATGTGGCAACCATTCTTGTATTTTGAGCATGTTATTGTGATGCTTAAGGACACCTGCTGTGTTTTGTCAGTCATTAAGAATTATCTGCAGTATGTAAACTTGTAGGCAGTCCCCAGTTAACGGCGGGGTGCCATTCGCAGCTTATAACTGAAAATCGTTGATAACCGAAATATCACAATAACTATGGTAATAAATGCCATTTATGCCATCATAAGCACCAATAAACTGTTTGCCAACGCCGATAAACAGCTTACCAATGTCAAAAATAGCTTACCATCGCCGAAAATCTGGTTAACGACGTTGCTAGCCAAGCATCATAAAACTGAAATGATTACTGGTTCCAGCGATAAGTGAAGACTGTCTGTATGTGTGTGTGTGTGTAAGTCGGACCCCATTAATCTGGATATTGGATGAGACGAACACCAAAGAGAATCAGCCTATTTAAAACTACGCAATGTTTGTCAGGTGCAGGCAGCAGTGTACAATCAGGCAGCGAGAGAGACCAAATTACAATAGACCAGCTTCTTTTCCTCCATCTCTGCTGCCTGCGCCTGATTGTACGCTGGTACCTGCGCCCGCACGAAATTTAAAAATATTTTGTAAATGTTGTTGTATTGGTATTGCTTACCCCATCGCAAAATCGAATTATCGTAAGACAAATTTTCGTAACTCGAGCACTGCCTGGGTACCTGAGTATTTTAATAGTTTGATCACAAAAAGAGCACTTAGTCACGAAAATGATATGAAAATACAGAAATTAGTGAATATTTCTCAGTGAAAAATAGAGCAAATGGGTGAATTTTCAGCGAATAATGTGGATATACTGTATGTTCCATAGAGAAATCCGCGAATAGGCGAGTCCAGGGATTGTGAGACTGCGAATATGGGGGTTTACTGTATATATAATAAGGGAGCCAGGGTGTCCGTCTTAGCCGACAGACCGGTTTAACCGGTGATATCTATTTATATCTATAAATATACTATATTTCATTATTTTTTATAAAGAGTATGAATAATAAACCAATGTAGAAATGTTTGAATTAAAGCTCATGGTAAAAGAAGAAAAATGAAGAATAAAACATAATAAAAATGATAGAATTCAGCCGCATATGAAGCATAATTTTTAAGTAAAAAGAAGTGGAGTCTCTAAAATGAAAAACAAGATCGTGAAATTTAGATTACAGGTACACAATCCTTTACCCGAAATCCTCAGGCCAGATGTGTTTTGGATTTTGGTATTTTTTGGATTTCGGAACTGGGGTCAGGAGCATAATCAAACATCACAATTGCAGCAAAAACATTTTTTCCCTTTTTTCATGTTTTTTCACTTTAGTTATTTATTTATTATAATTTATTATTATTTATATTAATATACTGTTAAATGAATGGGAGATAATTATGATCATCAATAAAAAACAAGTGGGACAATTAAGATCATGAGTTCAATAACACATTTTGTTTTCAACAAAAACACTTTGTAAAATGCAAAAATATACATGATCAAAATAATTGTAATTCAACTTATGAATTTTAACGATAAGACCATAAAATAAATTTCCTCATATTGCTCTTGGAGAGGGTTGTTTTTTATTGCTACTATGTCATCATCAGTTTGCAGTCGTAAATCTGAGGATGGTCCAGGAATAGGATTCGCAAGTGATGACGCATCACCACAACATACTGGGATTTTTTATAGCACTATATTAATTAAAGTTAAAATTATTGTTGAATTCTTGTTTTCATGAAGAAATAACTATATAAAGCAAATTATTGAGTAATTTTAGCCATCAGCAGTCAAATAATCATGATCGTGGCAACGTTCAAACCTAGTGCCGTCATGACATATGTCTATAAATAGAACAGAAGTAAAGGGCTGTCATTGGCTAGCAGATCTCCATGGCAACCAGCCAGACAATCAGCTTTTAGCTGTATTCTGTCAGAGAAATAACGTTTTGCTCAGAGAAGCTGACTATGACATAACGATGACATAAGTGCGTGTGTTTTTAATACAATATATAGTTTTTAAAAGTGTATGTATTTTACTGATAACCTGAAGAATAGAATGAATTCCTTCTTACTACTTTGAGTGCAAAATTCCTAGCTCAGAGATTTCCTCTTCAGCAATAAAATATTTTTTTTTTTGCTTCAGAAGATATTTACTAAAGCTGCGTTGCCCTACCTTTAAAAAAATTCTTCTCTTTAATCTCTTGCAGATAGAATTACGCTGCATAGGGGAACTGGCAATTTTCTCTCTCTCTCTCATGACTTTTGCCATATAAACACAAGTATTGTTCAGTAACTCGGCTTTTGTCTTTGTAAAGTTTACCTCTGTCATGCATTTTCTTTCCTAAAAAACATATAAAGTATCATGCTATAGCAATCCAGTTAAGCCTTGCTGTCAATATATCAGGAAAGCCAATGTTATATTCTTTACTTTTTTGTTTCTCACTGTCAACATCAACTTCTTCAATAATCATTTTCACTTCCTTGATTCACCTCAAACTTCTGTCTTACTCTTTTTCTGTCTCCCTCTTTGAGGTGATTTCTCCTTTTTCACACTATACTTAAGGCTTCCAACTGAGCCGAGAGCCCATCAACTTTTTATGAACAACTCAACAGCAGCCTGACCAAGTGCTTTTGTTTCTGCAATCTGGCATAGTTTTCTGTTTCTTCTATCCAAGCATTACACTTCCTTGCAGAAACTGAATCCAAATACAAAAGCTGAATGAACCACAGATGAGCCTTTGGAAAATTATTATCTCTCATGCTCTTACTCTGTTAATGCTTTCTTCTTAAAGTGGCTAAGGAAGTGATGTTCAGTAGATGTAATCAGCTGGTTTCAGCCTCTCCAGCTGTTTGCCTGATTTGGTAATTACCAATAGAAATCCTATTATACATGCAGGTTCACCAGGTTCAGGTAAAGAGGAATGGTTCCTATCTCAACACTATCTCGCTCAAGCAAACTGAAGTAAAAAAAAAAGAAAAATAAGCTTAATTACATACTCATTAACTGACATACAAAAACAATAAAAAAAGCATCACAGCAGCAAAATGAAAAAATTCAACCACACAAACCCATTTCCCATACTACCACCAAGGAGTGAAAGAGATAGAGGGAAAGAGTTAGCTTTCGTGATTGCTATTTGCATAAAAGCTTGAGGTAACTCAACACATGAAACATCACATTGTTTATCACTTGTTATTGGCTGATATGAATGTGTCGTCAGTTTAAGAGCTTATAGTAGAAGATGCGTGTGTGGACAGGCACTCATGTTTTTTGTAAGGTTTTTCACTGTTGGCGGAACATACACGTTATTGTAGTTTTTTTTTTTTACTTTTAATGGCTGATAGACATAGTATCATAAATATATATGCTAAGTGGCTGCATCCAGAAAGCATCAGTGTCAAAGACTGTTTTCCCTCTTCGTGCTTGATTAATCGCTTGTTTGAACTGTTCTCGAGTGGACTGCATTCACTATGCTTTTCTCTGAGCACATAGTTTTCTTAGCAGTGCCTGCAGTATTGCAGGTCCTGCTTGTGTTGTGTGTTGTGCTCTCGATTCTGTATGGCCCCACCTCGTTCTAAGAGGGCGAGGAAGTTATTGACCCTTAAGTGCTGCAAACAAACCCCAAAAAGATGTATATTTTTCGAGTAGGTGATCCTATCAGTGGCACAAATTGCATCCTATATTTTTGGAAAGACTAACTCTTCAGGAGTTAGAAACTGGTAGATGCCACCTTGGAAAGAGCTGGCAAAATTTTTTATAGTCCTCCAAAGTAACTCACCACACTACAAATTATGACAGACTTTCTCGCAAAAAGAATAGCGGGTCTGATTGTTGTATTAGCTATAACTTCTGATATAATTATTATATCTTTACATTACTTATACCATTGGAAAGGGGGAATAGCTATCTGATGGTATGTAATATGTGCAAAAATTCTGAATGCGTAGCCCAAACTGGTCATTTTAAGACACAAAATAATAAATTGTCAAACAAATATTTGGAGAACAAAATTTTCACTATTAGTATAATTAGACAGCAATATTGTGTGTATTTATTTTTTTTTTTTTACCAATAATGATTTCATCATAAAATCTAGATTTTCATAGTGTATCAATATAATTTTATACACTGTAATGCAATGATGAAAAAACACTTATTGGCAAAGGTCAAAATTCTAAATTTTCTTGAAAAATCATATTCACAGAAGGGGAGCATAAAATGATGATGTGAATTCAATTGAATCCAGTTGACTGTATGTGTGAAGTTATAAATGGTATTATTTCCTTTTGACATGCAAAAGCCTTTGATGAAGAACAAAAACAACAAACACATTGTGTTGCAGATATATCATAGCACACATGATTTATGTAAAGGATCCATTTTCAGAGCTGATAAAATTAGACCTGTTTAACTAAACAGTACATTGTTTATGAAAATGAATATTTAGAAAAAGAATCAGTCTTCTAAATCAGAGTCACTATCATCAAAAGTAAAGGCAGGTCATATAAGAGGATTTGTGCAGGTATTGCCAGAATCAGGGATTCATCACCTGGCAGGTTAGCTTTGCATATACATGCAGAAGTACGTGGTTGATCGTTCATGAGACGTGCAGTTGGTACTGCAAGAGTTTTCTTTGCATTGGCATATCATTTAATAACTCAGGTGCTGCTGGTGACTGAGACATCATTAGAGGACAAAACGAATTTGACATATCACAGTAACATCTAGACAAGACAGGATCAGGCATCTGTAGGTCTGTATTGGATGCTTATATTCAGAGATTCACAACCTGTTTTTCCTTACAGTGCTCCAACAAAACTGGTGCAAGCTTGCTTAAAAGCCGTGCTTAAAAGTTGAGTTGTTCCAAGGCTTTTGAGAGACTGATGAACTCCAGCTTTTTCTATCACAATTTTGAATGCTTTTGCCTTTCCCAAGCCATCGAAAGAGCTCACTGTGTCACAGCATGTAATACAGTGTACTGGTAGAATAATGTTGATTTGGTCAGGAGAAAGTTTCTCATACAACAGATGCACAGGTGATAGCTGTATGTTTTCCAGTATACCCTGTCAGAATGAACAATTTTTATGCGCTTATACTCTCTCGATGATGTAGAAGCAATACGAGAACATCCGTATCAGGGCTGTTGATTACTGTCTGTTTAGCTCCATTTTCTCCAGCTACAACTGAGTGCAGAATTATTCTACAAGAGTGCAGAAGTATTCTACAATCAGCCTTTTCTTAAAGTGAACCCACAGTGGGAAATAATACCGACTGTCATTTATTTTATATGCCTTATCTACTATACCACAACTTGTGTAGATCACTTGATCATTGTCAAGTACACTTCCATGGTATTCTTTTATGCAGTCTATGTAGCACTTTGCAAGATTTAACTTGTTTTCTCCATACTGAGAAATGCTGTCCACATCTTGGGAACTTGCAGATCTTGTTGCACCTGGTATTTCAGACTTATGGCCAACTCTTTTCTGTCTAGTGATATTCTTTGTGCTGTCCTCATCATATCTGTCAAATACAGGCAGAAAAATTTTCTGACCGGGTCCAAACTTCACGATGTTCAAAGTTCGACGCGCTTTTCAAACATATTCATCAGAAATTATTTCCTGGTTTACGATGCATGTTCTGGGGTTATGACACAGATCCGACGAAAGAAATATGGCTCCAAAATGGCAGAATAATCAAAATTTGAGGTTTTTTTTTTATGAAAAACTCAATAAAAATGCAGATTACATTGTTTTCAATTCGCCAAAAGCATTAAAATTAAGATTTTCTTTGGATTTTTTATGATTTTTGACGTTTTTCGGTTTATGACGCGGCGTAAGAACGGAACCCCCGTCGTAAACCGCGGACTGCCTGTACTGTGTGAATCTGTTTAATATTTCCATGTTGGCCACAGGCATACATAATATGACAAAGAAAATTAGATGCCATATTGTTGAATGCAACTGTTTCTGTGGCACTTGGTCCTGGAAGTCTTTGGACGATGGCATAACCATCAAATATAATGGTATCTGATCCAGTTACAGATAAAGTTTTGTCCTCAGGTAAAAGTGACTCAAGTTTTTGTATAAACTGTGATTTGACTTATGACAGGGTTGAGCCATCATCAGCAAACATACTGAGAGGCACCGAGGAGTTCTCAAAAGAAAGAACCCTTTGGACTTTCTTCAATGCATTCATTGTCAGTAATCTGAGGTACATGACTTCTCCTTTAAGGGATATTTTCTTGTTATGGACTTTCACTGATCTATTCATATCAGACATTGTTTTGTGTCTTTCCATCTTCAGAAGATACAAGCCTTTCATGGGTGAATGTAGATAACATGGTGGATCCTTTTCCTAATGCTCCGAGCAAGCTATCCTCAATTGTGGGTGGTGCTACACATCCAGTAGTAAAGTTTATCAAGTGTTCTGGTGGATCCAACAGACTAAAGGGGTCCCTGAATTTTACTTCAAACATTTTGTTCATTTTTCGACATCTCTTTACTTCAGATATAGACATGCGCTCTGCTTTATGCTGCTCTCTGTGTGCCTTGTGTGAATTTTGCAGGATCTTAGTGAAATTAGTGGAGTAGGCTGCAATCACAGGACATGTGAGGAACCAGCGATTAAGTGAACTTCCTTTCAACGTCAAACCAATTATTCCACCATTACCCTTAAGTGCTTTGTTTTCTGTTGTCTCTAGTGTATAGTCAAGCCAGACATTGTTGAACTTGCCATGTGTCAACTTGGCCACAAACAAGCCTTCATGAAATGCAGCTTTCACTTCATCAAGTAATCATTCCATTAAAAGTATAAGAATAGGCATACTGTATACCTTGCATAATTGGTAAGATTTGATGCAAAGAGAAGTTTAAGGAATTCTCTTTTTGACGTCTGGTAAACAAACCATTTACCATTCTTTGACGCTGCAAGATAGAGTTTAAGAGGGAACATGACTTTGGTTGAAGATTCGTCCCAGAATTTGAAAGTTGGTGATAAACTGTGTGCTTCAGTCCAAAATTGATGTAGCAATGGATACACAGTAGAATTTATTGACTCCAGGGACCTCGTGAGTAAATCTGGATTGGCATTGCCTTTGATCAGTTGATCCTTTAGATTTTGAGGTATCTCATATACTTCTCTGGAATAACAGCTCCTTTGTCCTTGCACCATATGTGAAACTTGAGTAGGAAGCATGAATTCGAAACTTCATCCACTAATTTCAGTGCATAAACAGTTCTGTGAAAATCTTTACCAGCTAATATTTGTTGTGATGTGTTTGTAGCAAGCACATCAGAGTCTTGCAGAAGATGTCTTAATCCTGCATCTCCATAAAGGTAACCAATACCTGCAAACACAGACATCAGGAAATGCATCCCACCCTCTACTGGAATGATTTCCGATATTTCATTTGTATAGGCCCAAATTACTTCGAGTGCCTTTGTTACAATGCCCATATCAAAACGTAGGGATGAATAAATGTCCCATGGCAATACAAGCTTCCTTGAATCTATGCAGGATGAAATAAACTGTGGTGAAGTCAGTTGGTGGGGGCATTAGGATAGGATTGAAGATAACATTGGAGACCAGCTGGACACATACATCTTCTTCAGTTTTTGCATGGAACAGTGCCCATGGTGGAACGTCTTTGTCTTCCACATCTTGTAGTTTGCCAGATCGCTGTATGTTAGAAAGTATCTCAGTGGTACATGCTTTCTCATAGTCTTCTCCTTCATCTATTTGGAGATCAACATTTGTAGGAAAAGGTTCCAGAATGGGCTCTGGTCTCTTTGATGGCTTCTTGTATGGTGCAATTTTTGCAAGATTTCCACCTGTAAAATAGAGGCATGCAAAGATTAAATTAATTGAAAAGGACTGCCATAATCGGCATCGTTTGCCAAAATAAATTCATTTCTTTTCCAACAGTCTCTAGGCTACTGTAAAATAGAGGTATGCAAAGATTAGATTAATTAAAAAGGACCACCAAAATCAATATTGTTTGCAAAAATAATTTCTTTTACAACAGTCTATTGGCTACTGTTGTGAGCAGTATATTTCCATATGTGCAATGTGATTGCAGAGACCATGAGGAAAACTACAACATATGTTTCGAATGTTACTGTGATAGTTTATAGTGTGGTGCCAGTGGTATATATTGCAGTTTTCTGGAAAACTACAACATATGTTTCTAATGTTATACATGTGCTTTGAAGTAACTGTCATAGTTTATAGTGTGGTGCCAGTGGTATATATTGCAGTTTTCTATGCAAGAACACTTCAAATTTAGTCTACCTGGAATCTGCCCAACATTCAGACACCTGTCTTGAATTCGAGGAATGTAGGGTGCTAGTTCATTGGTGTCTAACTTTGGTGAAATTAAAATGCTGGTCATCGCATGCGTTGCATGTTTACCATCAACTCTTCGTTCATTGTGGTCCCAGTTGTCTCCAACCCCAATGATCAGTTTTCCACCTTTGTTTTTTGTTTGAAGTTGATTTGGAATAAAACAACCAGACTTTGTTTACAGTTTGAGTTGTACTTACATGTACTGCACCTGCTGTTAAAAAGTGACGAATCTCAGAATATGAAACACAATGTCCAAGCAATGAAACATGTTCAACCAGTTTTTACTACCATATTCATGATGTAGGTAAATGGCTAGACCCAAATGTTTTGGTGTATATATATTGTTCAATAGTGCCATGATATCAGAAGCAATGCTGAGGCACTTCAAGTTGTTGTTCTGTGCAATATCTGCAGCTTTTGAGAATAGGTCTTTGTTTGTAAGCCATCCAATAGCTTTACACAGCAGAGGATCAACAAAGTCCTTTAGTGACTCTGCAGTCATATCATCAGAAGAAAAATATTCATCTTGTCCAGCTTTTGGCTTCACTGGTTGCATCCGTTTGCATAAGATACCAACAGCTGTATGAATGACAGACTCATCATGTCAGATTCATCCTGTACTGTCAGTTGTTCATCTAAAGACTCATTACTCAGAGACACAAGCATACCAGTCTTTTTCAGGGCATCTCCAAGTGATATTGTAGCATCACAAACAAGTTTTTGAACATTCCTGTATGAGGTGCCTCTTTAGATTAGGTGATTTATATGCTTGAATATTCTCAAGCCCATCTTCCAGTGCAAGTGCTTGAAATCGTGATAGTAGAGTTTTCAAAGTAAATACTTGTTTTCAAACATCTAACTGACCTGGTAGTTATATATATAGCTTAAGTCCCTGACGTGACGGCAGAATTTCAAAAACTCGCGGCAATCGCCGATCGGGTAGTCAGGTGGTCCACCTGTGCGCCCTCTACCCAGGTAACTGGAACCATTCAACATATTCCTCAGATCTTCCTGCCGCCATACCGGTGACATCGTTAAATTTCTTTTTCAGCCTGTGTTTTTTCAAGTTAGTTTTGGTGAAGTACACTTTGGCTTTGGCTTTCGCTTCGTTTTTTGGATTTTTTCTTTTGGATTATTCTTAGACCTTTGTTAGATACTGATTGGTTTGAACCTCTGCTTGTTTTTGGATCTCTCTTTGATTTTTCAACATGTCTGACTCTTCATCGAGTGTAAGAATGTGTGTGAGGGGATGTAAGACTAGACTTCCTAAAGCCTCATTGGATCCCCATCAAATGTGTGTAAAATGTAGAGGGAAAAGTTGTGAATTAAAGGATAGATGTGATGAATGTTTTGGTCTGTCTGAAAGAGAATGGTTAGACTACAACAGGTATGTGAGAAAACTTGAAAGGGACCGGCTCAGAAGAGCCAAAGAGTTCTATATCTCACTCTTCAAGGGACAGTCAGGGTTAGAATTTCATTGCCTCATTCTAACCTATTATTGACCATTCCCCAGTAGTGGTAGTTTCAGAACCCCCACTAATACAGGTAATAAAGAACCAACTCTTCAGGATATGATGACGGCCATTCAAACCCTTGGAAAAGGTAGAATCCCTTGCAGAAGACAGGGAAAAATTATGGTCCGATTTTAGAGATCTAAAAAGTGAAAGTGTTAGTGCAAGTGCAGTGGAGGGTGCGGCGCTCGGTCCTGTTGTGCTCCTAGTCCTAGACCTCTTCCAAGCTCACCAACCCCTGTGAGAAGGAATGTCGAAGAGGCGAAGGGAGGCGAGAGGCTTTAGTTACCGAGCAGTCGTCCCCTCGAAGCGCACCTGTTGATGCTTCCCAGGACGCTCACCCCGCCATAGAAAAGGCGAGGTTAAGTGTTTTCTTCGTCTTGGAGGATGCAGTCCCCCAGAACGGGGGCTGGCGTCTTAAATCAGAATCGAGACCTTTGAAGAGAAAAACTTCCCGATGTTGAAGGGCGTCATAGAGATACAAGTCAAGCTCCAGGGTGTAGCCACTGGAGCAGTCCAGAGCGTTTTCCTTCCAACTCGAAGGCAGCTCACCCGCCAAGAATAGACGTAAACTGGCAGGTTCGATAACGACGCCTGACAGCAAAAAGGTGGACGACATTACTACCCTCTGTACATGCCCCCTCCTTCCCTCGGATTGGTATTCGTCCCCCAGAACACTCTCCACAATTCTTACGGGACGTTGAGAAAAAGTCGACAGAGAAAGTTGTGTCTTCCCGGTCTGTCCCCAGCAGCAGGGATCCACAATTACAATTAATTAAAGACATGCAGCAGAAACTCTCGTCCTTAGTTCAAGTCTTGCAGCCTGCAGCAAAAGAAGGATACTGTTCTTCCGATTGCTGTTGGCCATCCGGAAGTTAATCGGGACAGATGTCCCTGCCAGTTCTCAAGTGACTTAAAGGGATCGGCAGTTCAGCGACGGAAAGAAGATTGGTCCTGCTCCAAAAAGTTACTATCGCTGTACGTCAACCTGAGGAAGCTTTTGACAGATGTCGCACAGGCGCCAGTTCTCAAGTGACCTCAAGGTTTGGCGGATAGTGAACGCCAGAAAGCTGGATGCCAGGACGCCCAAGAAGTTGAACAACAAGGCGCCAAGCGTCATTTGGCGCGAAAAGATGTTGATCTTCAGGAAGACAGGAGTCAGGACAGAGGCGTCAGGACACCAGGCGTCAGGAGTTGGCGCCAGGACTGCCGTCATGAAACTGGACGCCAAGAAGTTAATTTCTTAGAGGAGAGACTCCAAGACTCTAGGCGTCTGCAGACTGGTCAACAGGACGTCGGCGTCAAGAGGTTGGACGCCAGGGCGTCAGGCGTCATGAGACTGAATATCAAGAGGCTAGTCATTTTAGAAGGTGAACTCCAAGACGCCAGGCGTCAAGAGATTGAGCTACATGACGCCAGGCGCCAGAATTTGGCGCCGGACGTCAAGCGATCATGATACTGTACCACGGGAAGTTAATCTTTTGGAAGATAACCCACAAGACATCAGGCCTCAAGAAAGACTCAATATACTCTAACAGGACGCCAGGACGCCAAACGTCAAGATGGATACTTTGAAACTGAATTCCATTATACAAGGGAGGACTTTTTTGGTCCGAATCAGAACAACAGTTGGATGACGTATCTTCCTCACTCACTAGACAATCCGGTGGATGTTTCGGACGAAGAAGATAGTAAAGACCAACAACCCTCATCAGACTTAAAAAATTATGAAAGTTTTCACGGAACTTTTCCTGATAATTCATTCCAGCCTCTCCTCGTTCTCCTCCATCGAATTTACTTTAAGAAAGACGTCTTCAACGAACTTCTTTATGAAAATGGTTTTGTCTCGCTCATCCAAACGAGCTTTAAAATTGATGGAAGAATGGATGAATACAAAGAAAGAGACAAGGAAAGACAGTATTCTCTTTTCCTCCAGCCAAGCTAGCTTCTAGATCTAGCGTGTGGTATCAAACGGGAGAATCTCTTGGCCTAGGAGTACCTCTTCTTCCCAGGGGATTTCTCGAACTTGTTGAGGCTTCCCGCCGGAGTGGCCTATGATGAAGTCAAAGGTTTTTTGGTCAACATCAGAAATGGACCATCTTCTCAAAGGAATCTTTAGGGCCTTTGAGGTTTTTAATTTCTTGACTGGACCCTGGGAGCCTTGGGTAAGAAGATGGATTAGCCAGCAAGAATGCAGACACAGAGGACCTGGTGCACATAATGGCTTGCATGGATAAGGCTCTCAGAGATGGTGCCAGCGAGCTGGTGGCGCTTTTTCTCAGCAGGGATCTTAAAGAAAGGGCACATCTTTGCTCTTTTCTGTCTGCTGGAGTAACCACCACTCAAAAATCAGAACTCCTTTATGCTCCTCTTTCTGCTCACCTGTTTCCTCAAGACTTAGTAAAAGAAGTCACAGCTCCTTAGCTCAGAAAACCACACAAGATCTTATTCGAAATCAGCAAAAAAGTAATACCAACGACTTTCATGACTAAAAGAATAAGGCTGAGGCTCTTGTTCAGGGATCTCAGCCCTTTTCGTTTCAAATCCCTCAGTAGAGGTTCAAGATCTGCTGGGAGAAGATCAGCAAAAAGAGGTTACAGACAAGGAAGAAACAGAGTCTGATGGGAGTCTCCTTCAGACAGCGGTAGGTGCCAGACTGAACAATTTCTGGCAAGTGGGAGAAAGGAGAGGAGCGGATCCTTGGTCCATCCAGTTGATCAAAGATGGTTACAAGATCCCTTTCCTCAGAAACCCCCTCTGGCATCAAGACCAATAGATCTGTCTCCCAAATACAAGAAGAAAGTCCAAGGCACAGAGGCTCTGCAACAACAAATTTCTCTTCTATTATTGCAGAAAAAAGCCATAGAAAAGTTCAAAATCTGGATTCCCAGGATTTTACAATCGTTTATTCCTGGTTCCCAAGAGCTCGGGGATGGAGACCAGTGTTGGACGTGAGTGCTCTCAACGTTTTTATTCAAAAGACAAAGTTCACAATGGAAACAACAAAGTCTGTCCTAGCAGCAGTCAGACAGACACGACTGGATGGTATCATTGGATCTGCAGGATGCTTATTTCCACATCCCTATCCACCCAAGCTCCAAGAAATATCTGAGATTCGTCTTCACGAGGAAGAAGTGTTCCAATTTCGAGCTCTTTGTTTCGGCCTAAACACGCTCCTCAAGTTTTCACGAGATTGATGAACAATGTAGCAGGAATGTTGCACACGAGAGGCATCAGAATCTCCTTATACCTGGATGACTGGCTTCTCAGAGCCCCTTCCCACACACGCTGCCTGGAAGGATCTTCAGACGACAGTCCAGTTATCAGAAGAACTGGGACTACTTATAAACAAGCAAAAATCACATCTGATCCCATCCCAAGAGATTCTATACCTTGGGATGAGGATTCAGAGTCAGACTTTTCGGTTTTTCCGTCACCATCAAGAATGGAACAAGCCTTAGAAAAGATTCAGAGCTTTCTTAGGGAGGAAGACTTGCTCGGTGAGGGAATGGATGAGTCTGCTAGGGACCCTTTCCTCTCTAGAGCAGTTTGTCTCCTTGGGAAGACTGAATCTTCGCCCGTTCCAGTTCCATCTCAATCGGAACTGGGACAAGGGAAAAGAATTAGAGAAAGAGTGTATCCCCATTTCAGAGTCCCGTGAGGCAATATCTAAAATGGTGGAACGACCCCATCAAGCTACAAGAGGGCCTTTCCCTAAAACAGAGGAACCCAGACCTAGTGTTGTTCTCTCCACGCATCGGACTCAGGATGGGGAGCAACATTGGGAAATCAACGAAGTTTCAGGCTCTTGGACCAAACAGCAAGAGTCTTGGCATATCAATCAAAAGGAACTAACTGCAATCCTTCTAGCTCTCAAAGAATTGAACAGGTAGTAAAGAACAAAGTGGTGCAGGTCAACTCCGACAACACAACAGCGCTGGCCTACATCAGCAAACAAGGGGCACTCACTCCAGGTCTCTATACGAGACAACAAGAAAGCTTCTTCTCTGGGCCAAGAGCAAAGAATGTGAGACTGTTAACCCGCTTTATTCAAGGGCAGAAAAATGTAAGAGCAGACATGCTGAGCAGGAAGAATCAAGTCCTGTCCACAGAATGGATGCTACATCAGGATGTCTGCAAGAGCATGTGGCTGATTTGGGTCGTCCATGCATAGACCTTTTGCCACAGCTCATGGGACGAAAAGGATAGAAACTTATTGTTCTCCCGTTCCGGATCCAGAGGCTGCACATAGACGCGTTTCTCATGGACTGGTCAAACTTGGACGTTTACGCATTCCCACCTTTCAAGATTATCCACAAAGTAATACAGAAGTTCGTGTCCCACGAGGGTACCAGAATGACTCTAGTGGCTCCCTACTGGCCAACAAGAGATTGGTTCACAGAGGTACTGGAATGGATAGTAGACACTCCGAGAGAACTTCCCTAAGAGTAGATCTACTCAAACAACCCCACTTGAAAGGTATCACCAAAACCTCCAAGTTCTACACATGACTGCCTTCAGACTATCGAAAAAAAACTCGCAAGAGCTAGAGGGTTTTTCAAGGAGGCAGCTAGAGCGATCGCAAGAGCAAGGAGGTCATCCACCATCAAGGTATACCAATCCAAGTGGGAAATTTTTAGAGGATGGTGTAGAAACAACTCTGTATCCTCTACCAGTACCTCTGTGACTCAGATAGCAGATTTTCTTCTTCATCTTAGGAATAACCTTAAATTTTCAACTTCAACCATTAAAGGTTATAGAAGCATGTTGGCATCGGTCTTTAGACACAGAAACTTAGACCTTTCTAACAATAAGGACCTCCAAGACCTTCTCAGATCCTTCGATACATCTAAGGAGAGGGTCAGAATCACCAGCTTGGAACCTAGATGTGGTCCTAAGGTTCCTCACGAGTGATAGATTCGAACCTTTACAAAAGGCATCCTTAAAAGATCTCACTATGAAAACTCTTTTTCTAGTTTGTTTAGCTACAGCAAAAGAGTAAGTGAAATTCATGCCTTTAACAAACTATGGGTTTTAGACAAGGCAAAGCAGTTTGCTCACTTCGACTAGATTTTCTGGCAAAAATGAACGTCCATCTCAACCTTGGCCCAAAAGCATTCGAGATTCCTAACCTGACGGATGTCACAGGTGAGAAATAGAAAGAACTCTGTGTCCGGTAAGAGCTCTAAAATATTATCTAGAAAAGACAAAAGATTTACGGGGATTCAGAAGGGCTTTGGTGCTCTGTCAAAAACCCTCTGTACAAATGTCTAAGAATGCTCTTATCCTTTTTATCAGACAATTAATAAAAGATGCTCATTGGGATGTAGGGAATCAGAACACAATATTCTAAAAGTTAAACACATGAGGTCAGAGCGGTAGCAACCTCTGTGGCTTTTAAACAAAATAGGTCCCTCCAGAGTATCATGGACGACCTTCTGGAGGAGCAAGTCTGTTTTTGCCTCACATTACCTTAAACAAGTTCAGACTGTTTATGAAGACTGTTACACACTGGGTCCTTTTGTAGCTGCAAATTCAGTAGTGGGAAAAATAGGGCTACCCCTACAGTCCCATAACCCAATGCCCTTTTTCTTTTATCCCTTGGAACTAAGATGTTGTTTTTGGTTGTTTTTTGGACGGAGTCTTGCAATCATTAGCAGACAGTTTTTTTAAATAATATCATTTACTTCAGTTCTCTTAGTCAGGTGGTCATTTGTTCCTTGGTAGCGCCCGGAATAAGGGTATTAAAAGGAGGTCTAGTCACATAGAGGTTATACACCGGTTGACAGCCCCTAGAGATTTTTCAGCCCCCTGGGTGGATCGCTGGATCTCTTAAGGAATGCAGACATAATGAGGCAGGAAAACAATGAAGTCAGCTTCCTTAACAGGTAGGAACCTTTAGTTGGTTTTGCAAAGTTTTAGTATTTCAATTCCAACGATGTTGGCTGTCTCTGACCCTCCACCAAAGGTGTCAATCAGCTATATATATAACTACCAGGTCAGTTAGATGTTTGAAAATGTTATTTTCATAATAAAATAAATTTTTGAACATACTTACCTGGTAGTTATATATAATTAAATTCCCACCCTCCTCCCCTCTAGAGACTAGGGCATGGAAGATCTGAGGAATATGTAGAATGGTTCCAGTTACCTGGGTAGAGGGCACTAGGTGGACCACCTGACTACCCGATCGGCGATTGCCGCGAGTTTTTGAAATTCTGCCGTCACGTCAGGGACTTAAGCTATATATATAACTACCAGGTAAGTATGTTCAAAATTTATTTTATTATGAAAATAACATTTTTCTTGCAGAATTGTTGGTGTGATTTCATCAAGTAGTCTCCTGATAATGATATGGGCTCCTAATATTACCGCTGTCAGAGCTGTGTTGCTTTAGGGTTATATGTTTACCGCTAATATAGTGAGTGTAGCAACCTTTTTGTTGATGATACTGTGCTTCCACTGCAACCAGATCACCATTGGCAACACCATTAAGTCTGTTGAGCATTACCTGGTCTTGTCACCTTTCTGCTGCAGGCAACATTTTTGTATACATGTTGAATGAACCAGGTTGGTTAGTAATAGCTACCTCCACCATAGACCAGGTTGACCTGTGTTTAGGATTACAATGCTCACCATACACAAAGCACTTATTTTTCCAATCAGAAGTATAAGTAGCTTTACCACTAACCAGGTGGTGAAGCTGAAGAACCACCACCCAAAACATTCATTTCATTATTATCAACACCAAAGCATTCTATACTACTAGCTTTAGATTTCTTGACATGTCTTTTGATATGATACAGGCTGCAGTATGATGACTTACAGCTCTTTTGGTACAAAATTGGAACTCTGCCCTCAGAAATATCTGAAGAATTTTATAAAATTTGTTTGCCAGTGTCACCCTGCCTTTCCTTACAAGCTGCAAACAACTTATCAAGTTTTGATAGATCAGGATGACAAGCAGGGGATTTTACAGAAAAGTTCTTGGAACAGAATATGCAAAAGTTACTGTCAGATAGAAGGGTTTTCCTCTACGTAGAGGTTGTTTGCAGATCAAAATTTGGATATATGGCAATGAAGCTCACAACCTGCAATATTAACAAAGGACTATAACTTCATGATTTTAAATAGATTTAGATTTATTTTCAGTTTAAAATTGTATGAAATAAAGGTACCAACACAATTTTAAAACCATTTCATTTAATAAAACAGATTCTTTTATTGTACTTGTGATCATTTCAAAAAGAGCAAAAAAATGTTTTTCTTATTTCTTGCTCCTCATTAGGTCAAAGTTGCAAACTATGGTGATAAATTACAGATAACTGAAAGTTCCCTCTTTCTAATGGTATTAAAACTGTGTAGATATCATAACTCCATCAGGAGTTATAACTAATAAAGCAACCATACCCATTAATCTTTTTGCGAGAAAGTCCATCAAAATTTGCAGTGTGGTGAATTACTTTGGAGGGCTATAAAAAATTTTCCAGCACGTTCCAGGGTGGCATCCGTTAGTTTCTAACTCCTGAATAGTTACTCTTTCCAAAAATATAGGGTGCAATTTGTGCCACAGATGGGATCACCTACTTGAAAATATATGGGTTTACTTTGCAGTGCTATAAGCACTTGCGCGGTAGCTTTTATTTTAAAAATCGCGGTAGTGCTTCAATTGTTTAGTGTAGTTGACAAGCCCTGCCCACCAACGGAAATACTGGAAACAACTTAGCAGAAAACCTCATTCTGTTTCTGCCGGCTCTCGAGTAACATTTGGGGTTTACTGCAGCTTTTGTTTACTGATTTTCGGTAGATTTCGATGAAGTATTATTGCTTATTTGAGTAGCCTTCAAGCTTTGATAGCTTTCAGGATAATTTTTTCTATTTTTTGGTTATTATTATGACTGATTCAAGTTCAGTTATTTTTGCTATTGTAGCAAAAGTTGCAAACCAGATTAATCAATCTTCATATGATTCTCATACAATTTGTAGCAAATGTAGGGGGCAGAAATATAGTAGGGAGAAAACTTGTGCTAAATGTAATGGTTAGCGAGAGTAGAAGGTACTTAAATCTCAGCTAGACAAGTTAGAGAGGGATAGAAAGGAAAGCGGCCTCTAGAGCCAAGAAAAGAGCTTCCCTTAGCCTAGAATTCTACCCTAGCCTAGGTTAGAAGATAGCTCTGCTATTCCTTGTTTCCCCCTTCCTACCTTTTCTCCTCCTACTACCCATCCTACTTTTAATCCACCTACTCAAACACCTGGCTCCCTTGCTTCCTACCCTTGCCATTGCCAGTCTTGAGTCTAGGTTTAACAAGATTTTAACCTAGTAATGATACAGTGAAGTGGAGGAGGTGGCTACTCGTCCCATCGGTTCTCCTAGACCTACTGTAGGTCACTGTCCTACTCCCCTAAACCTGGAAGAAGTCATGCCAAAAGTCCAATGTTGCGCGTTTCCAGGTGTCGGCAGACAGCCTCTGGAAAGGTGTCTTGACAGGAGAGAGTGTTGTGCAAGCAGAGGCGTCTCTGTGGATGTGCATCAGTTGTCATCCGACTCTCAAGACTGGAAGCGCCGCAAGCGCTTTCTAGATTTGTCTCATCCATTGAAGAGGAAAGCAGGCAATGCTGGCCACTCTTTTCTGCTGCCCAGTTAGGGGTTTATGGAACCGGGTTCAGTCCTCACCTTCCTGCAGTGCATGGGACAGTCCACATTATTTCTCTCCTGAGTGTACTTCTGTTTGGTGCCAGTATTTGGCTCTAAGCACCCAACGATCCCTCTCAGGTGCCCGTGGTTGTCATTCAAGCACCCATCTCTTCACGAGTGCCAGATGCCAACTTGTGAGCGTCCACCGCCAGTTTCTGAGCACCCATCACCAGCTCCCAAGTGCTCAGTGTCAGTTGCCAAGCACCCCACACCTGCCTCTGAGTGCTTGGCACCCTCTTCTGAGCGCCTGGCGCCAGCTCCCAAGCACCTAGCGCAAGCTCCCCAGTGCTCGGCACCAACTCTTTAGCATCAATCTCCTGCTTGGAGCGCCAAGCACCTGTTTCCGACGGCGAGTCTCCTAGCTTATGCAGCTCGCCTACTATATATGTGGGCAAGCTTTCTTTCCCTTTTTTGGCTCTTGCTCACCCCGATCTCACCTGCTTCGACCTTCCCGATGAGGAGCCATCCAGATGACAGACCTAGGCTCCCCTCTTGGTGCTGTCCCCATCTTCTAGGAAGACACTCAATGAGATTGAAGTTTGGTTTTTTGCTAAGAGGGAGCAAGGTAAGGTTACCTTCATTTTTCCACCCTCGCCTACCTTAACCTTCTGGATGAGGAGCCATCCAGATGACAGACCTAGGCTCCCCATATTGTGCTTTGCAATTCTTCCTTTAGACCAACTAAGACAGGGAAACACAGCTGGACTCTTACTTGTTTCCCATAAACCCGGTAATCAAGTTGGACCGGCATGGTGTCAGTCCGAACGTAGGCTTTCGAAAGAAGGCCCTTCATTTTCTGAGCCCAGAATTAGACTTCTATTAGACTCCTCGGTTCTAGGTTGAGGAAACTTCTTGGGCTATGCTTTTCTGCCCTTCAACATGGTCAGGGAAGTGCTGAACAAGTCTTGGGCTCATTGCAATGTTACGATGTCCTTCTTCGTCAGAGACTTGATTTCTTAGGCACACTCTCAGATTCAGGAGGACATTTTGCCTACTTTTACAGTGAAAGCTCATGATGTCAGGACAGTCTCTACCTTACTAGCTTTCAGGCACATATGTCACTCACTTCCATTCTGCAGTCGGCCTACTGGAAGTGCCAATTGATCTTTGTGTCTCACTATTTAAAAGAAATTGAAACAAGTGTTTGAAAATTGCAGTACCTTGGGGCCATTAACAGTGACAGGCATAGTATTGGGGGAGGAAGCATAGGAATCTCTCTTTTCTCCTACTATCTCTTCTCCTTAAAGTAGGCTGTCAAATTTTTGGAAGCCAGGGGGTACAGTGTACTTGGAGTACCCATCAGTCTGAGTGGATGGGTTGTGGTGTTTTCAGTGTAGGTGAAAGCATTGTCTAGTTGTTTTTATTGTGGTACTGCACCCAGGGCAAGAGCAGTTATTGATGCTTTGCTAGCCGTTGGGCATATTCTTCGCTGCAAAGCTCCCACCTAGGTGGAGGTGCTCCATGGCTATACTGCCACATCACTACAGGTCAAGATGAGCACCAACTAGAGGCAGTAATTACCTGCAGTAGCTCTCTTACTAAATAAGGAAATGACAAACATTGTCCTCTGTGCTAGCAACTTTTCTATTTCAAAGTCATTACCATAACTTGATGTTTTGGAATAGAACTTGTCCATGCATCCCACCTCCTGTTTTTGTGGGATTCAGCTATGTAATTACCTGGTAAGTTACTTATATGAAAATGGTATTTTCATGATAAAATTAAGTATCATATATACTTATCAAGTAGTTGCAGATTGGAGCCCTCCCTCCTCCCCTCTCATGGCACAAACAGAATGGAGTTTTCTGCTAAGTCGTTTCCAGCACTCCTGTCAGTGGGCGGGGCTTGTCACCTACACCAAACTATCGAAGCGTTGAAGCAATTTTTTAAATAAAAGCTGCCGTGTGAGTTAGAAACTATAGCTATGTAATTACTTGGTGAGTATATATGAAAATTTCATTTTATCATGAAAAAAGGATTTTGACAAAGGAAAAATCTATTTCTGGGGAGAGACCTGTGTCACCCGGTGAAATAACCTTTCAGCACTTATTTCTAGGTAAAGCTATTGCTAAATATACCAGAGAAAAGCTAAAAAGCTAAGCTGGAGTTACTACCTCTAGTGCGAGCTCCATGAAATGGAGTCTTGTATGAGAAAGGGTGAGATTGTCACAATCACAGGCCTCCGCCCTGTAAACATTCCCAATGTCAAAAAGTCCCACCGAGTGAGGTGCCGTTACAAACCCCTGCACCACTCATGGACTGTAAACAAACCAGCGCCACCCACATTCCATGTTAGCACCCCACCTGGAATGGTATTTTATCAGGGGAAAAAAGGAATCAGGGGGGTCACCGGGTGACACAGGTCTCTCCCCAGAAATAGATTTTTCCTTTGTCAAAATCCTTTTTCTGGGTTTTCCGACCTGTGTCACCTGGTGAAATAATAACAGAGAAATCAAAATACCATCCTGAAACAAAAAGGGAAACTTGTAATGGAAAGAAATAAAACTAAAATTCCACAAGAGTTTTAATTATCCTAATAGCAAGATTGGTATTAAGATATAATAATGAATAATAAATAAACTTAGTTTTAATACAATATTAAGGTGTACAAACATGAAACAAAATCATATAAGATTAAAGAGTACATAAACAAAATTTAGGTACTAAACATTATACTTAAAACTAAGGTGGGGAAACTATGTCCCACAAGACAAATAATACATGTAACATTTAAATTAAACAAATAGACAGGACAAAACTATGACATGGTCAGGACAGGCTGTGAAGCATGCCTGACCTGGAGGTGACAAAAGGGAATAAATGAGGCAGGTAGGAGGGAGGAGAGTGACTGAGTACAAAGAAAAGGAATTAAACAGAGGGAGGAACAATGTTCCCTGCCGCCACTGTAGTGAATTTCAGAGCTTCTAATGATTTCAAATAGTGGCATTTAAAAACCAGGGAGATTTCCACCCTGTATATTTTGTAAGATCCTCAAAATTCATATAATGGAAATAGTTAGTGGAGGTGGCCACTGCTCTAATGTCATGTACTTTTGGAACTGAGTCTGGGTTTGCATGTTTAATGAAATACAAGATCTGTTGTCTAATGGCTTTCAAAGAAATAGTTCCTCCCCCTTCCCTTACAAACAGAGGCCCAGAAGTTATGTGTGAGGTCCTGTCTAAATAGGTTTTCAAAGTAAAGACTGGGCATAAAGACAGGTCTTGTGGAGGGGATGACCTTCCAGGAGACCACCTATCTTGAGGATCTTCATTTTTAGCTAGGAACTTAGGGTGAGGAGCTAGCAACACTTCACCTGATGGAAGGAAATCAACATGATTGGGTTCTCTAGACAGGGCAGACAGCTCAGAAATTCTAGCACCTGAAGCTAAACTAATTAAAAATAAGGTCTTCCTCAATAAGTTTGAAAGAACAATTATTGATTATCAGTTTCTGAGGCTAATTTAAGAACATCATTTAAGAACCAGGAAACCGAATGTGGGCGGGTTACTGGTCTCAAACAAGCACAGGCTTTAGGGATTGAAGAAAAATAAGAGTCTGTTAAGTTAATCTTAAACCCGTGTAAAAATATCTTTTTCAAAGCTGATTTTGCTGTAGTAATGGTACTTGAGGCCAGACCTTTCTCAAATAATGACCTAAAAAATGAAATTGCTAGATTAGTGGTCATTACAGTTGCTTCAGATTCTTTTAAGAAGAGTGCTAATTTCTTAACTGCTGAGTCATATTGTCTAAGAGTGGATTCCCTTTTGTCTGATTCTAGGAACAAAGTGTTAATAGGATCAATATTAGCATCTTTCTGAGCTGCAAACTTCATGAAATCCACAAAGCCAGGGCATTCTGAATTCTTGAGGAAGCTGACACAGTCTGAGTTTGTACTATTTGCGTCAGTTTTGGGTTTGGGAATTTGCAAGCACTGAAGCTTCAGCTCTAGAAGAAGTGGAAACCAGTTGCTCTTCGGCCAGTTGGGAGCCACTAGGGCTATCTGACCTTTGAATGTCCTGAGCTTGTGAAGGACTTTCAGTAACAGGTTTACTGGAGGAAACAGGTAGATCCTTTTCCACTTGTTCCAATCTATTGACATTGCATCTGTGGAGTGAGCTAGAGGGTCCAGGTTGGGAGCAACATAACAAGGTAGTTTGTGGTTGCATTCTGTTGCAAAGAGATCTACTTTGAGACCCGGAACTTGATTGCAAATCCATTTGAATGAAGTTTTGTCAGGGACCATTCCGACTCCAGCGGAGTTGTCCTGGATAGGGAATCTGCAATGACATTCGGACCCCTGCAAGATGGGTAGCAGACAGATGCCACTGGTGTTTGTTTGCTAGGAGAATATTGCTATCATAACCTGGTTGATCCGACTCGATTTGGAACTCCCCTGTTTATACAATTTACTACCACTGCGCTGTCCAAGACCAGTCTTATATGAATCAGATTGTTTGGACGCAGTTTCTTCAGGGTTAGAAAGACTGCCATGGCTTCCAGGACATTGATATGGAACTGGCGGAACATGGTGGACCAAGTCCCCTGTACCTTCTTGTGTTGAGAGTATCCTCCCCACCCGCTTAGGGGAAGCGTCGGTGTGAATCACTAATGCGGAGGAGGAAACTGAAGAGGTACTGACTTCGATAAGCTCTTGACAGTAGTCCAAGGCCGGAGTCTCTTTTTCAAAATCGGTGGAATCAGAGATACCTTGTCTCTGAACCTGACATTGGCTCGGCTCCGCCATACCCTGTTTATATCTTTCAGTTTGGATTTCAAAAGAAGATCCGTTACTGAAGCAAACTGAAGAGAACCTAAGACTCTTTCTTGGGTGCGATGGGAAGCTTTCTTGTTCCTGAGGAACTGTCTGGTTGCCTTTGCTATTTCTCTCCGTTTGGCCGGCGGAAGAGATAGTTTGTGTGCACACAGGTCCCACTGGATCCCTAACCATTGAAAGTGACTCTCCGGAACTAGGCGGGATTTCTCCCTGTTTATTTGAAAGCCCAGCGATTCCAGAAAGCCGATTACTATGGCTGTTGCTCTCCGGCATTCGTTGGCGTTGGATGCCCAAATGATCCAATCGTCCAGGTATGCTGCCAGCATGATCCCCTGAGACCGGAGTTGCTGAACTACCGTATCTGCCAGTTTGGTGAAGATTCTGGGGCTATATTGAGACCGAATGGCATGACCCTGAATGAGTATGCTTGATTTCCTAGTCTGAACCCCAGATAAGGAGAGAACCTTCTCGCAATCGGGACGTGATAATAGGCGTCTGAAAGATCTATAGAGGTGGTTACGGCTCCACGGGCAGTAGGGTCCGAACCTGCGAGATTGTAAGCATTGAAACTTGTCGCATTGAATGTAAGAATTTAGACGAGACAAGTCTAGAATTACTCTTTGCTGACTGGAACCTTTCTTTGGAACACTGAACAGTCTGCCTTGAAATTTCAGATGTCTCGCTTTCTTTATTGCCCTCTTTAATAATAGATCTTTCACAAAGTCCTTCAGAGCCTTGGACGGTGATTGATGGAACCTGACTGGGGGGGAGGACCTCTGCCCAACTCCACCCCAGTCCTTTGGAGACTATGCTCTGGGCCCAGGGACTGAAGCTCCACTGGTCCCGAAAATGATATAACCTCCCGCCTACCTGAGATATCTCACTGGGTGGGAGATGGTCTACCTCCTCTGGAGCCTCTGCCTCCCCTTCCTCTGGAGGAGGAGCGGGGTGTTCCCCTACCTCGAAAGTATCCTCTGGCTCTCGTTCCCCTTGCATTTTGGATTGACCGAAATGCCCCTGGCTTTCATATGAAGCGTTGAAAGCTGGGGAGGAGACATATGAAGGGGCAGCGAGAGGTTGATGGGCTGGTTGGACCAGCACATACTGAGGTTGAGGTTGAGGACTGAGAGGTTGAAGGATGACCAGGGACGGGGACCTGGACAGCCTGCAAGACAGTCTGAGTCGGGAGCCGTTTAAATTTTTTGAACTTCTTCCCGGACTTGGGATGAGTTCCGGCGGGCTCAGACTGTTTTCTCTTGAAAGATAAGCCCCATCGGGAGCGGAGACTCTGATTGGCCCTAGTTGCCTCAGCTAGGACTGCATCAACCTCTTCCTGGGGAAGAGATTAGCTCCCCAGATGGAGCTTTTCATGAGCCTGTTAGGCTCATGACGGATGGAAGCTGCCGAAAAGATGTGTTTTCGGCAGTTCAACTGGGCCTTGATAAAGTCATACAGGTCCTGCTGAAAACTCGCTAAGAGAGATTTCGTCAGCACCTGAAATAAAGCGCATCTTCACTATATACCACTGACGTTGCCTCTGCCAAAGTCAGAGAGTTTAAGGACCTACTAAGTCTGTCCTTAGTCTCAGCTTCAGCCTTCAGGAGCGACTCCGGGATCTTAGGGAGTTGCTCGCTGAAGAGGTTAGAAGCGCAGTCAGGGTCCAGTCGTGTAACCGTGAAGGTGTCCAGGGCTCCTTCCCAAAACTGAGAATCTCCGGGAAGACAAGAGAGGTGGGATCTGTCTCCCGGAGATGAGGAAGGGGTTTACCCTCCATGCAAGCTTGGTTGGTGAGGGAAGCCACTTTTGAGGTGCAAGGGGTGGGAAGAACCTCTCCCAGAGAGAACATTGTAAATGCACCCTTGGCCGGGGTGAGTTTGGTGTTCTCCACCTGCCACTCCAACAAAGTCCGTAGTAGAGCCGACTGGGCTTGGTCCCTTGGGAAGATGACAGTTTCCTTGGGGACCTTATCGGACCGAACCCATGCCTCCTCAGTGAGCCTGGCAAAACCTGCGTAAGGTGATTGCAGGTTGGGAGGGAAGAATTCAGTTCCTCCAGCCCACGGGTGCCTAGGCCCTCGATAGTGAGGGTACCCTCATGCTGGGAGCAAAAAGGGTCAGGCGCCAGGGGTTTCCTTTATCAAAGGGAGGAAGGCTGGAGGTGTCCGGGACGGAGAAAGGTTTGTTGGCTGCTCCGCCACTCATGAACCCAGAGATTAAAGTCCCTTGAGACTTAACCTCCTCTGACAGGGAAAGCATGGAAGCATTTGATGAAGACAGCTGGCTTGAGAGTTTGCGACAGCTTGTCGTCAACTCTTTTGTCGAACTTCTTCATAAGAAGCTCGGCAAATGCTTCTGCATCAAAGGAAGGAGGGGGGGGCCTCTTTACTTTGTTTAGTCGTGCTCCCTTCCCAGAAGTAGAGGCCTTGCTCGTGAGACGGCATGGGGCTAGGGGGCCTGTGACGTCTTCGAGGGAACCTCGGAGCGGACTTTCTGGGATTTTAAGGTCTTTTTTCTTTACAGATTTGACCTTAGGGACGGTAGACCTTGCACCGTCCATAAGGCAAGAGGATTTCACGAATCCTCGGAAAGAAGAAGCAGAAGAAGAAGGAGAAGCTAAACAGTAGGTCACCTGCCTCACTTACCCCCTTACCTGCTTGCAGATCCAGGTCCACATTCATGGGCTCAGGTCCAAATTAAGGGCCGCAACATCCTCGGCGACCTCTCCCATGCAGCGACGTCTTCCTGGGAGGGCTGAGTCATCTCCCGGATCCCAGCGATCAAAGGGGCGGCTACCTCATCCGCAACTGAAGCTGAGATCCAGGCGCCGGGAAGAGAACGCTGCAGACATCTTTGAAAGGATGTAGGGTTTCCCTGCCCGACGTTCCTCCCGAAGCCGCTGACCCAGGTCTTGGGGGTCATCAGCGAAGAGTCCCGAGAGCTGCGGTCAATCTGGAAAGGGGAGAAAGTCAGGTGACCAAACCTCCTAAAAGGAGAATATCTTCCAATTATCCATAAGAGACAAAACTGAAGGAAAACATGAATCGGAAAGGAAAACTAACTTACCGACTCATCCAGAACCTGCTCATAGAGGCGTAGCACACCTCACAACCATCAGGGTGCCAGACGATCAGGTCCCCACGTGGACTGCGCAACCGGAGTGGGACCTGCATACCTCATGTCCGCTGGCTTGATGAAGCACAGCCGTGCACCCCTGCTCCTGACAACGCACCATCTGTAAGATGACCAGTATATGAGTATGCTGATAAGGCTGCCGGAGAATGCAGTGTCTTAGGATAATAAATAGTTATCCAGAATAGGGGCTTACTGGCATACAAATTAACTACCAGAGGGACCACCGGGTTAATTGCCGGAAGGTCCCAAAGAGTTAATCTACAAGATACATGCAATATATAATAACAACAATAAAGGGACCGAACCGGAGTTAATACCGGAGCAACAGGAATAACCTAGGTCCCAGGAGTTAAAGAAAAAGGTGTCATAATATAATAAATAAATAAATAAAATAATAAACATATATGCATGCTAGTGAAAGGTCAACTATAAAAGTGTGGGTATTTCTGCTTGGAGCCGGGGAGTCCTGTACTTAATACGGTGACAGCGGAGGAGGTGTAGTGAGCACTGTCCGACCAAACACCATACCCACCGGAGTGGAAGGCGACAAGACCATCCGACTACCTAGTGGAAAACACAAAAAGATAGCTAGTCGGAGATAGATACTAGGGAACTATAGGTGTTCTAAATGAATAGAACGAAGGATAAATGTCATGGCGTGTGAATAACAGAAGACAGTCAGGTGGGAAACTCTAACTGGCAACATGAACACAAATTTTCTCCACCTGAGATGATTGGTCTGGGAGAACGACACTGGGTTGGGAAAAAAACACACTGACACTAGGAAGGGGGGATGGGACAGGCCATGGAGGGGACCAGTAGTAGCGACCAGGGGGTGAGTAAGCACACCGGGCGCCATGAGATCCATCCTTCTCCCTGCGACCGGGACAAACATGTATGAACGAACTAAGAGAGGAAGATGGGGGGACCCTCAAAGGCCAAAAAGCAAAGAAAGGTAAAGGAATGGTGGAACAGGGTGTGGAAGCACCCCGGTCACCAACTGTGGTCTCGACAGGGGTGTGACCGGGTAAGGTCGGAACCTGTAGCGAGAGAACAAACCAATCAATGCAGAGGAAGGGGATATAAGGCTATGGCGTAAAAAGGAACAGGATAAAAGCTCTCGGGCCTTGGTAAGTTAACATATTATATGAAAGCGAACCAAGGGGGGAGAGGGTGGGGGAGGGGGAGGAAGGAGTAAGGGGGTAGGAGAGGGGGATAAACATGAAGATGGAGAACTAACCGAAGGTGTGGTTCGGATGAAGGTAGGCTACGAGAGACCCTCGCTATTCCAGCTTAACCTTTTTAGGACTCAAGAGTCCAAACGGAAAGGCCGAAATAGGGAGAGGGGAGAAAGCGCAGGCCAAACACTCTCTAACCAAACACCAACAAAGGGAAGCTCCAACCATGAACCCTCCTACACACCTAACCTTCTCTTCCAAGGAAGGGAAGAGATCGCCATAGCCAACAACCTAGGCTAACCTAACACAGCCAGCTGGCTGGGGGAGGAAGCCCAGGGGGGAAGGTATCTACCAGACTAGCCTAAAAGTTAACCTATCCTAGGCAAAAAGAAAATAATAATAATTCAAATAATCATAAGAGACATATGTAGAAGGAAGACCAAACCCAACACAATATGAGTGCGGAGGGAAAATGGCCAACCTTCCAGATATAAAACAAAGGATATAATCCGAAAATATCAAAGACATCCATGCGCTAGGCTTAAAATAAACCTAATAAGCATAACTGTACCATCTCAAATAATATACCCAAACACTGGAGGAAGTGAGGGTCCAAATACAACACATATAATAATGATAAAGAGCGGATAGGCCCGGGGGGAAAAACTCGTAGCCTAAACGACAAGGACCCAAAACTTCCCCAGGAAGGGTAATAAAACAACAAATAAAAACCCAATTGAATATATAGGATAAGCAAAAAGGCACAAAAAACATAAGAAAAGGAAGGGAACGAAGCCCCGACATAAAATTCCCGCACCGAGACTGAAGGTCACATGGGGTCGGGAGAAGGGGATGAGGCGGTGTTATAAATCCCCTAATTATTAAATTAGAGGGAAATAAGGAGCCTCAACTGCCTAAAATAAAATACAGAGATGGTACTCAACTTAGGTGAAGAAGAATCCAAGGAGGATGCCATAGTTGAACCAAAAATTTGGTCACAAAAAAGCGCACACAGGGAAAACAGAACAAGAAGCGATCGCGTGCTAAAAATGGAATGAGGTGACGCTGGTTTGTTTACAGTCCATGAGTGGTGCGGGGTTTGTAATCGGCACCTCACTCGGTGGGACTTTTGACATTGGGAATGTTTACAGGGCGGAGGCCTGTGATTGTGACAATCTCACCCTTTCTCATACACGACTCCATTTCATGGAGCTCGCACTGGGGGTAGTAACTCCAGCTTAGCTTTTTAGCTTTTCTCTGGTATATTTAGCAATGGATTTACCTAGAAATAAGTGCTGAAAGGTTATTTCACCGGGTGACACAGGTCGGAAAACCCAGAAATAACATATTGTTGAGAGGATGGAGCAAGGTGGGCCTAGTCATGTATAATGGGGGAGTTTGGCCTTGCCCAGTCAACCCTGCAGGATACTAAGACTTTTCAGGACAAGCTGAAGAAGTAATTTAATTTAGATGATTACTTTTTGTATAAATTTCAGTTTAAATATGGATGTTTAATTACTTTATGTAAACTGCAAACATGTCACTTACAAGAGAAAAAGAAACTTTTTGTGTTTGTGTATTTGATATTTTTACAGATTGATTTTCTAAGGTAGATAATAAGTTTTTTGGTTTTTTGTTAATAAGAATTTTAATCCAGGTGGTACTTTGTCTGGCACACCCATAAATATTTTTTGGTTATCCAGAACTCATTATCCAAATGGCTCTATTAATCCAGTTCATGTTTTGGCTAATATAAATAGTGATTTTATATATATATAGGCAGACCTAGTGTCCAACTGTAGTGTAACAAATGTATGTATATATTTATATATATATATATATTATATATATAGCCATATATATATCATATATATATATATATGTTATATATATAGTAAATTGATATATACATTAAATATATATATATGGTTATATATATATATATATAAATATTATATATATAATATATATATATATATCACAAGGGTTGACCTGTGTCAAATCGCTGAAATATCCATTTAGCACATACTTCTAGGTATAAGTATTGCTAAAAATACCAGAGAAAAGCTAAATACAATGCCAGGTTAGGACTCCCCCAGTTCAAGCGCCATTTATAATGGTGTCAGTATACACAAAGGGTGAGTGTTGCCACTGCCACAGGCCTCTGCCCTTAGAGATCTCAATCTTCAAAATTGAAAAGTGAACATACCTCACGCTCATCTCCCAGCCAACCAACATCAGCTGCCATCTTGGTATCATTCCAACTTAGCACGCTTTCTAAACATCACTGTGTTTTTCTTAGTGCTGTTTTTTGTGGATTTTCATCTAATTCACCATGTCATCTCTTCAAGATTTTGCATCACCTAAGTTGAGTACCATCTCCTTTTGGTTTTTTTCTTACAGAGGCTTCTTATTTGACCTTTAATTTATTGTTTAACAGGTTAAATAACACGACGCAGCCGATAAGCATCTCTACGGCCATACTGGACCCTCAGTCTTCGCATGGTTTTAGCAGGAAATTTCTGCTTGTTTTTAATTACTCCTTTAATTACTCCTTTCATGGAGTTTTATTACAGAATCACCATTTCGTTGGTAGGGGTTGAGGAGCCCGTATCATGACTGATCTAGGCTAGAGATGGAGGCTTTTTCCCCTCCCCCTTTCTGATCATAAATTCTCCTTTTCCCTGGTCCCCTTCCTCTACCAGCGAGTTGGTACATTCTCCAAGATGGTACTGTTTGCTCATGATCTTTTCTGATGTGTACAGTGATGGATGACATGTAAATTTTTGGATTAATTTTATTTATGATTCAGCGTTAGGTCGGCCATTTGGGTATCCCCGCTTCCACATATCGCTGGTTGTTTGGCCTTCTCTACAGCTGAGTCTTTTACATTTATAATTAATAATTCTGTGCATATATATATGTTTTTATATTTCACACATCATTTGGTTAACTTTTTTATCTTAGTACTTTAAGTCAGATAGTTTTCTTGGATTAGGTATTTTTGGCCTAGCCTTCTCGGCCGTACTGTTATCGGTTTCGGAGAGTTAGGCTAGATAGGATAGGCTCTTTTCATGATGCTCATGCTTCCTAGCTCCCCCGACCAGGTCGTTTTGAGGCTATGGAGGGAGATGTTGGTTGTTGAGGGAGTTCCTCGTTCTCTCTTGGCCCACCTGACCATGCTGTCATGTTTTTGGAAGGTGAAATTACGCTTGTGAGAGTTTTTCCCCTGTTTTAGCCCACCTGACCAGACTGTGAGGTTTTTGGAAGGTGAGGTTAGAATAGTGAGGGTCTCCTCAACACATAGCCTCCCACCTGACCAGACTGTCGGTTTTGGAGGGTGTGGTACGTGGATTCCCCCTCCCCCCCTCCCCCTCCTGTTGCACCTCTTCTAGCCTTCCTGTCCAAGTCAAAAGTTTTGGCGTTGGAGGTTGGTCTGGGATCGAAGGTGGCTCTGACCTTTTCGTGTTGATAGCCTAGCCCTTCCTTACCTATTCAATTAGCATTTGGCGTGTGACCTAGACTTCTCCCCTATGAAACGTCGATCACTTATGACCGGCACCCGTGGGGAGTTTCTTTCGGCGTCAGAGGTGTTACCCACCCATCTGGCCACCACGGTGCTCGGTTTCCGCCACTCTGCTAGTGTTTCGTTTGTTCGCTTCCCCAGTGTTAGCTGGAGCATCGAACACAGTCCCAGGGATGCTATCTTGACTTCGCTAGGTTCATTCTCCGCCAAGGGTCAGATCTCTCGTTGTTATTGTACACAGTTACCACTCCCACACCAGGCGTTGAGAGTTGACCACTCCTCTCCAAAACGAGATTTCCGTGAAAATGAGTATCTACACCAGCGTATCTTAAAAGTACTTCTGTTTACATAATTAGTTGACCGTAGCATATCTTATACCAACCACTGCTGTATTCTTTCCGGTGGTGTTTTTTATTTATATGAATCATTAGGTTAAGGTATATTATTCTGTTGCCCTTATCTTCAAAAAATTCCTATTTAAAGGTTACTGCTGGTTTTTACAGATCACTCGTGTTTTTCTTGGTGTTGTGTTTTTGGTTTTACTGATACGACATGTCTTCCCACCCAGAATTCCCACCATCTAAGTTGAGTACCATTTCCTTTTTGGTTTTTATTACAGAAACATATTATTTGACTGTTCAGGTATATTGTTTACCAGGTTAAATAGTGCCTGCATGAAGAGGCGTGGGCTGTGTCTGCCTCTGCCATGCTTGAACCCTAAAATGTTACAGCAGGAAGTTTCTGCTAGTTTTTATCCATGCTCCATTCCATTGGAGCCTTATTTGTAGAAATTACCATTCAGCATAGGAGGCTAGGCTCAGATCTGACTGATCTTGGGCTAGGGATGGAGGTATTCCCCTCCCTTTTTCTGATCATAAATTTCTCCCTTTTCCCCTGGTTTCCTTCCTCCACCAGCGAGTTGGTATCCCTCGATGGTGGTATTGTTATGCTCATGATCATAACTGATGTATAAGGATGGATGGCATGTCTATTCTTGGATGAGTTTTGCTGTGTTTGGGTCAGAGGCGGCCATCTTGGGTATCCCCGCTTCCCGCATAATGATTGTTGTTTGGCCCTCTCTGCGGAGTCATTGCGATTCAAAGTATATTTTTTTTAAATTTTTCTCACATCGAATGGTCCACTTTTTTATGTTAGTACTCTGAGCGTCAGGTAGTTTTTTTGATTAGGTTCCTAGCCTAGCCTGACCTTAGCGTAATTGGTTTGGAGAGTTAGGCTGGACAGGATAGGCGCTTTCACGATGCTCATGCTACCTAGCTCACCTGACCAGGCCGTTTTGAGATTTTGGAGGAGTTGAGGTTTTGAGGGAGTTTCTCGTTCTCTCTTGGCCCACTTGACCAGGCCGTTAGGTTTTGGATGGTTAGGATTTTGGCCCACCTGAGGTTTTGATGGTGGTTAGGCTAGTGAGGGCCTCTTCCCCCTTAGCCCACCTGACCAGGCCGTGAGGTTTTGGAGGGTGAGGTTAGAATAGTGAAGGGTCTCCTCGTTCATAGTCTTCCACCTGACCAGGCTGTGTTTTGGAGGGTGTGGCTAGGTTAGCCAGGTTCCTCTCCCCCTCACCTGTAGCGCTCATTCTGGCCTTCCTGATCCAAGCCAAAAGTTTTGGTTTTGGAGGGTAGGCTGGGATCTGAGTTTCACAGGTTTTTTCGTGTATGTAGCCTAGCCTTCTTTACCTGATCAGTTAGCTTTTGGCAAACCTGGCATCTTTAAGCTGAGGTACCTTGCGTAATGGCACCCCATGGGGAGTTTTCATTCAGCTTCCAGAGGGTCACTACCCACCCGCCAGGTCGCCGAAACGAGAGGTTTCCACCACTCTGGTACCTTTCCCTTATCGGGTGGTGTTTCGTTTGCTCGCTTTCCACAGTTATAGCTGGAGCGTCCCGAACACTGTCCCAGGGATGCAATCATGAGTTCCACTATGTTCAGTCTCCGCCAAGTTAGTCGGATCTTTCAGTTTGTTATCATCCATGTTACCACTCCGGTGTATGGTTTGTTAGTTGGCGCTTTCACTATGATTCACCTGTGTGATTGAGAGTTGGGCATATTAAACACTCCAAAACTACGCTGTTTCCATAATATTTGACATAACGAGATTTCGTGGCAAATGGATGGAGTACCAAAGAAAACAGACTCATCTTAGAGTACTTATGTTTACATGATTAGTAGTTGGCCATTCTATAGCATAACCTATGTTTATTATTCTGTACTACGGATTCAATTCCGGCGGGTTTTACCTGATGACATGTTTCATCACCCATAAATCTGTGTATTAGTCTTGTACTGCGGTTCAATTCGCTGGTTTTGCCTGATGACAGCATGTTCCATCACCCATAATTTATGTTATGGTAGCCTATTACCGCTGGACCTACTCCGGTGGGCCTTAACTTGACATTACTCATGTATCATCTTTCCACTTACAGATGGTACGCTGTCAGGAGCCTGGGTGCACAGCGGTTCTCCAACAACCCTGTGGACACGAGGTGTGCCGCTCGCACTCCAGCTGCTCGGTCCACGTTGGGGACCTGGTCGTCTGGCACCCAGATGGCTGTGAGAGTTTGCTACGCTCTTACGAGCTAGTGGTGGATGAGTCGGTAAGCTTTAGAGACCGCTAACCTTTAGTCTCTTTTTGACTTTAATGTCTTATATTGACATATACGACAGTTGGAGAATATTTTCAGTAAATCCTGCCCTTTCTTTCAGTCTGACCGAATTATCCGTGACTCTTCGCTGTCGACCCTGAAGATCTGGGTCGGCGGGTTTGGGAGGAATGTTGCGTCTGGCAAGCCTTACGTCCTGTCAGAGGAGATTTGTAATCTCCTCTACCCCGGAGCCCGGATCTCAGCTGCAGTGCCGGCCGTAGCCGCCCTTTGATTGAACGGATCGGGGAGAGACGCAACCCTCCCAAGAAGACAACCTGTGCGGAGAGGTGGCGGAAGAGGTGGCAGCCATCAACATCCACCTCGAACCAATGGCGTGGATCCGGACCACCAGGTAGAAGGTAAGGTGGTAAGTGAGGCAGGGGAGAGAGTTTTGGTAGTCCCCTTTTTGGTTCTCCTTCTTCTTCTCTTCTTCTTCCTTTCAAGGGTTTCATAAACCAGCTATCCTTGAGGACAGGATCGAGGTCTGTTGTCCCCAAGGTGAAATCCTTGAAAAAGAAGGACTTACCAAAGTCCTCTAGACCTCAAAGGTCTAATCCATCAGCTCCCTCTAAGGTCGTCACTGGCTCTTAGCCCAGTGGCGTCCTCTAGTAAGGCTACTCCCCTGCCCAAAGGGTCGAGATCCAGGGTGTTAAGGCTGATCCCCACAGCCTAACTTTGACCCTGAGGCCTTTGCGGAACTTCTGATGCAGAAGTTAGATAAGAAGGTTGAAGCCAGGATTCAAGACCTTTCTTCCCAGCTTGTTTTGAGCTTACAGACCTCTGGTCAGTCTGTGAAGTCATTGGCAGAGGATGCAGGCCCAGGAAAGCTTGCTCTCCGGGTTTATCGCTCGGAGCAGCAGGACAATCTTATGTTGTTCCGGATGCCTCCAGACTTCCCCCCTTTGATAAGGGAAACCCATGGCGGCTGGCTCTTCATGCCCTCTGCATAATGATACCCTGACCATCGAGGGCTTGGGAACTCGTCGGTTGGAAGAACTGGAGTTCTTTCCACCCGACCTGGTGCCTCCCTACCCAGGCTATGCCAGGCTTACAGAGGAAGCCTGGATTAGATCAGACAAGGTCCCAAAGGAGACAGTTATCTTTCCCAGGGACCAAGCCCAATCCACCTTGATGCGCGCTCTCACTGACTGGGAGTGCAAAATACAAAGCTTACCCCCTTTAAGGGGACTTTCACGATGTTCTCGGTAGGTGACTCCATCCCTACCCCCTGCACGACTAAGGTCGCAGTGCTGACTAGTCAGGCGGGAATAGAGGGCAAGCGCTGCCTCAACTCCGGGAGACAGATCCCACCTCTCTTGTCTTCCCGGAGATTCAGAATTTTGGCTGGGAGCTCCGGCCACGTTCACGGTGGGCAAACTCGACCCGAGTGTGCCTCCACCTTCTTCAGTGAACAGCTTCCCAAGATTCCAGAGGCCCTTCTGAAGGCGGAGTTTGAGGCTAAGTGCAGGTTGAGTCGCTCCCTGCATTCCATCACTATTATGGAGGTAACAGCGGTAACTTACGCTGAAGAACCTCTGTTCCAGGTCCTGACCAAATCCCTGTTAGCGTCATTTCAATCGGACCTTTATGACTTTGTAGTGGCGAGACAAAACTGCCGGAAACACATCTTTGCAGACGCCACTATCAGACATGAGCCCAATAGACTCATGAAGAGTTCTATCTGGGGACCTAACATCTTCCCCGGAGGATGAGGTCAACAATGTTCTGGCGGAGGCAACCAGAGCAAATCAAAGCCTTCGCTCCCGCTGGGGTCTCCCCTTTAAAAGGAAAGGCCACTGAGACCTCCGGACCTCAAGCCAGGAAAGGAAAAGGTTCAGGAGGTACAGAAAACCTCAGGCTCAAACTGTGCTTCAGGCTGTACCGGTCTCCCAGATCGGACAGCCTTCAACCTCCAAAGCTCAGCCTCAGCAACAGTTTGTGCTGATGCAGCCGGCTCAGCAAACCCCTGCTCCGCCAACCTTCGTGGCGTCCCCCAGCTTTCAACGCTCGTTTGAAAGCCAAGGGGCGTTTCGAGGCTTTACAACAGGCATGCGAGGGGGAAGCAGAGCCAGAGCCTCCTTCAGAGGTAGGACTGCATCAGACCTCTCTCATGTGGAAGAGGAGGCCGAGGAGGCAGAGGAAGTAAGTCCTCTTCCATCCAATGAGTCTCCTCAGGTAGGCGGGAGGTTATATCTCTTCCGGGACCATTGGACCTTCAGTCCGTGGGCCCACAGCATAGTTTCAAAGGTCTGGGATGGAGCTGGAGCAGAGGGCCTCCTCCGCCAGTCAGATTCCATCAGTCTCCATCCAAAGCCCTTACTGGACTTTGTAAAAGACCTTCTTCAAAAGAGGGCAATAAAGAAAGTGAGACACCTGAAATTTCAAGCAGACTGTTCAGTGTTCCGAAGAAAGCTCAATCCAGCAAAGAGTAATTCTAGACTTGTCTCGTCTCAATTTATACATTCAATGCGACAAGTTTCGCATGCTTACAATCTGCAGGTGCGGACCCTACTTCCCCGTGGGGCCGTCACCACCTCTATAGATCTTTCAGACGCATATTATCACGTCCCGATTGCGAGAAACTTCTCTCCTTACCTAGGGTTCAGACTAGGGAAACAAGCATACTCGTTCAGAGTCATGCCATTCGGGCTCAACATAGCGCCCAGAATTTTTACCAAACTGGCAGAGACAGTAGTCCAACAACTACGGGCCCAAGGGATTATGTTAGCCGCATACCTGGACGATTGGATAATTTGGGCATCCAACGCCAGGAATGTCGGAAAGCAACATCCATAGTGATCAGCTTCCTGGAATCCTTAGGTTTTCAAATAAACAGGAAGAAATCCCGCCTAGTTCGGAGGCTCAGATTTCAATGGTTAGGAATCCAATGGGATCTGGACACACACAAACTGTCACTTCTGCCAGCCAAAAGGAGGAAATAGCCAAAGCTACCAGGCAGTTCCTCAAAAACAAAAAGAGCCTCTCGTGTTGTACCCAGGAAAGAGTCCTGGGTTCTCTTCAGTTCGTGTCAGTAACAGATTTGCTGCTGAAAGCCAAACTGAAGGATATAAACAGAGTATGGCGGAGACGAGCCAACAGCAGAACAGAGACAAGATGTCTCTAATTCCGCTGGTGTTGAGGAAGAGGCTTCGACCGTGGTCAACAGTCAAGAGTTTGTCAAGGTCAGTGCCTCTCCAATTTCCCCCTCCATCATTAGTGATCCATACGGATGCTTCCCTGAGCGGGTGGGGAGGATATTCCCAACACAAGAAAGTTCAAGGAACGTGGTCAACTATGTTTTGCCAGTTCCATATCAACATTCTAGAAGCAATGGCAGTATTTCTAACACTAAAGAAACAACGTCCAACCAGACAGATTCATATCAGACTGGTACTGGACAGTGCAGTAGTTGTGCATTGTATAAACAGAGGGGCTCCAAGTCGAGCCGGATCAATCAGGTAATGATTGCAATTTTCTCTCTGGCAAGGAAACATCTTTGGCACCTGTCAGCTACCCATCTGGCAGGTGTCCGGAATGTCATTGCAGATTCACTGTCCAGGACAACTCCGCTGGAGTCGGAATGGTCATTGGACAAAGCATCATTCGAGTGGATTTGTCTTCAGTTACCAGGTCTCCAGGTGGACCTGTTTGCCACAGAGAGCAACCACAAGCTTCCGTGTTATGTTGCTCCCAATCTAGACCCTCTAGCTCACTCCACAGATGCGATGTCAATAGACTGGAACAGGTGGCAAAGGATCTATCTGTTTCCACCAATAAACCTATTGATGAAAGTTTTACACAAACTCAGATCATTCAAAGGTCAAGTAGCACTTGTGGCACCCAACTGGCCGAAGAGCAATTGGTTTCCTCTTCTTCTAGAGTTGAAACTCCGGCGCAAACAAATCCCCAGTCCAAGATTGACACAAATAGTACAAACTCGGACTGTGTCAGCTTCCTCAAGAATTCTGAATGCCCTAGCTTTATGGACTTCATGAAGTTTGCAGCTCAGAAAGATGCTAACATTGATCCTATTAATACACTGTTCATAGAATCAGACAAGAGGGAATCTTCTCTCAGACAATATGACTCAGCAGTTAAAAAGTTAGCATTATTTCTGAGGGAATCTGAAGCTCAGAAATGACCACGAACCTAGCAATCTCTTTCTTCAGATCATTATTTGAGAAAGGACTGGCCTCTAGTACTATTACTACAGCAAAATCTGCTTTAAGAAAAATATTTTTACATGGCTTCAATATTAACCTTACAGACTCATATTTTTCGTCAATTCCTAAAGCATGCGCTCGTCTTAGACCAGCAACCCGTCCCCACACGGTTTCCTGGTTCTTAAATGATGTACTTAAATTAACATCAGACACTGATAATGAATTGTGTTCATACTCGAGTCTGTTAAGGAAAACGTTATTTTTAATTAGTCTAGCCTCAGGGGCTAGAATTTCTGAACTGTCTGCTCTCTCTAGAGAACCGAACCATGTTGATTTCCTCCCGTCAGGAGAAGTTCTGTTGTCTCCGGATCTCAAGTTTCTAGCAAAGAATGAAGATCCACAAAATAGATGGTCCCCTTGGAAGGTTATTCCCCTTCCACAGGATCTGTCCTTATGTCCAGTTAACACTTTAAAAGCTTATTTAAATAGAACTTCTAATATAATGTCTGGCCCTCTTTTGTTAGGGAAAATGGAGGAACCATTTCTTTAAAGGCCATCAGGCAACAAATACTGTATTTCATTAAGCAAGCAAACCCGGATTCAGTACCTAGGGTACATGATATTCGAGCAGTGGCCACCTCCACTAATTAGCATAATATGAATTTTGACCACGGGCTGGAAATCACCAACAGTGTTCAAACGAATAGAATAAATACTCCACAGTGGCTGCAGGAAGTATTGTTCCTCCAGCCCTAGACTAGTTTATGTAACCTTAGTTTATCCTGTTGTTTATTTCTCTCTCGCCTACCTGCCTCGTTTACTTGCCTTGCCCTCTAACCTTTAGGTCAGGCCTACTTCACAGCCTGACTCCTGACCGTTTTGGATATCCTGTTGTAATCTTTTTGTTAGCCTTAAGTGTCTTGGTGTTATTTAATTTTTGATTTAGACTGTGTGCCCTATAATGTTAATTATGTTTTTATTATAAATGTTTTGGGTTATTAAAAACAGTAATTTTCTTATAGTTTTATTTAGCTCCATTAAGGTAATTCTTAGAGGGCTCCACCAAGCTTTTGTATGGCTGATTCTCTGTCATGATTTCACTGGGTGACACAGGTCGAGCCCAGAAAAGGGATTTTGACAAAGGAAAAATCTATTTCTGGGAAGACCTGTGTCACCCAGTGACCCATCCCTGTACTTCCTTTTTCCCCCGAGTGGCATACCAAGCTTGGGGGGGGTGCTAACTTGGGATGTTTATAAGATGGCGGCTGGGGTGGTGGTTGGCTGGGTGCGGAGGATGAGGTTTGAACGGCCCCTCACTTTTCGGGGTTTTGAGATTGGAGAGATCTATAGGGCGGAGACCTGTGGTAGTGGCAACCACTCACCCCTTGTGTATACCGACACCATCTAATGGCGTTCGATCCGGGGGTCGTAACCCTGGCATTATGGTTAGCTTTTTCTCTGGTATACTTAGCAATACTTATACCTAGAAATCAGTGCTAATGGATTATTTCACTGGGTGACACAGGTCTTCCCCCAGAAATAGATTTTTCCTTTGTCAAAATCCCTTATTTAGAAATGACACCACTGAGAAAAATCTATAGGTAATCTTCAGATCCTAATTTTATGGCTGCAATCTTGTAATCAGCTTTTGCAGCATTCTTATACTGCCAGTATACTTTTTCAATTGGTTTGTTTATTCAGATTATATTTTCCAGTTCTATCAGGTGTTTCTGGCCAATATGCAAAAAAGTAATTATCCTCTTCATCTTGATATGATTTAAACAGGGATTTACAGTGGACCCCGTATGTGAATTGGCGTTCTCAAGGTTTGCGGACTCACTCACTTTCATGGTTTTTCTATGGAACCTATCTAAAAATGTTATGGAAACTCACGCATTTGCAGGTTTTTCCATGGAACATATCTATAAAAATATTCATGTGGAAACTCCATATTCAGCGGATGCAGATTTTTTTGTCTTTTCAGTATAGCAATAGTATTCTGTATTTTCATATTTATTGTATAATAACATTAAATAATCATGTAAATCAATAATAATACTGTACTACAGTACTGTACATATAATAGTAATAGAAATTAAATAATATTATTATGTAATACTACACTGGGTACCTTAATAATAATAAATAATACAGTACTGTACTGTAACGTTAAAACATATGGGTAGTAACTGGTGATGAATGTTGATTTCAGTATGCTGTAGATGATGATGATGATGAATTAGTTGTGCAGTACAATGAATGACAGGAGGCGCTGTCATGTTCAGGTATTTGAACACGGCAACGAAGGTGGTACAGTAGGGCTGCATGAGTATTTTACCTTGTTCATGCTCAATGCAGGCGACCGCAATTAATGTCATGCTGTAATGGGCTGCTATTTCCCCGTGACTTTTGCCCTCTCTTAACAAAACAATCATGTCTACAGTTCTTTCTTCTCATCAGTCATTACAGTATTTGTAGGCTATTGGCCAGAGACCTTAGAAGAGCAGAGCATTCAGAGGACATCTTAATGCACGATTTCAAAAAATATTTTTAGGCCATAGTACTGTACATGTAAAACACACAACGTGAGATACAGTAGCAGTAAAACAGGTTATACTGTACAGTATTGGGTCATTTGCCGATAATTTGCTCTACGGGTATTACGCATGCATGGTACTACTGGTTGCGCCTACATATACAGTACCAACATGGATCTTCTGTGCATACAGTACGTACATTTTATAAAATATTTTGTTGTAAGATAGCAATAAAACGGGTTATATTGGGTCATTTGCGAAATTTTCCATACGGTATATGCATGGTACTATTGGTTGCGTTCCATATACTAACACGGATCTTCTGTGCATACAGTATGTACATTTTATAAAAAATGTTTTGTTGTAAGATAGCAATAAAGCGGGTTATATTGGGTCATTTGCCGAAATTTGCTACGGTATACGCATGGTACTATTGGTTTGGTTGCGCGTACATATACTAACACGGATCTTCTGCGCATACAGTACGTACATTTTATAAAATGTTTTGTTGTAAGATGATTTTTAAATATTACATACAAAAAGTGTTTTAGGATGATACATAGTATAGTACAGTACTACGGGTCTGGTGTCACGTAGAGCATATCTAAAATACGTAAGACAACAGGAATACTGCAGGGTGCGTATGTTTACATCTGTGGTACGTAGCATTTTCATGTATGTAAAGTATATATTACTGTAATGACTGCTGTAAGTACATTTTGTAAGTTAAAAATGATTTACTAATTTTCAAATATTACAGTACTGTAATATATTAACGTAAACACAACAAAATTTCAATAATATATATTTGTTTTTCTTAAAAGTGCTTCACCCAAGTCACCTCTCTGCAAATACAAAGAAATCGCGATGCTGGACGCTGTGTACCCAGGATCAGTGATAATTTCGACATACTATTGGCTGTCATCTGCAAAGCAGCCAATCCAGAAGCTTTTCATTCATTTTCCTTGGCGCTCATTGGCTGTTCACTTAGCGCTGATTGGCTGAACATTCACAACCAACTCGCGAACACGGAATTCTGGGAAGACGCTCCACGGCATCATCTTCAGATTGTGCGTATAGTTCGCAGCATCTTACCGTGTGAAACCGTGCGTCTGTCCGTTTCGATTTTTTATCTTTGTGCATCAGCGGTATTCGGCCCTAAAATGCCTCCTAAAAAACGCCCTGCTCCTTCAAAGCCTTCTGGCAAAGAGTCTAAAAGAAAGAAGTCTGTTATGAAACTCGAGGAGAAGGTGAAACTTCTTGACATGTTAAAGGAGGGCAAAAGTTTTGCTGCGGTTGGTCGCCATTTCAGTGTTAATGAGAGCACCGTGAGATATATCAAGAAGAAAGAGGTGGAGATACGCAAGTCTGTGAGTATGAGCTACTTCAGTAGTGCAAAGACAGTTGCAACAGTGGGGATAAAACAATCATGAAAATGGAATCTGCTCTGGCAATCTGGATAAAGGACTGCCAGAAGAAAAACGTGCCCCTCGACTCCAACATCATTAGCGAGAAAGCACGACAACTCCACCGGCAGTTATCAACTGCTAAGGAAGGTGACGACGTAGTACAGGCAGAGGAAGGCGTTGAAGAAGGTGAATTGGAATTTCTAGGCTTTGATGAACCAGCAGAAGAAAAGAGGGGGAAGAACCCCAAGCAGGACCATCATCAGCGCCTCAAGGTTTCCAGGCCAGCAAGGGGTGCTTCCACCGATTTCAAAAGCGGTTCAACCTAAAGTCTGTTACTCTGCATGGGGAAGCTGCATCTGCAGACACTGAAGCAGCCACGAAATATCCGGAGGCCTTCAAGAAGATCATCGAGGAGAAGGCTACCATCCAGAACAGGTGTTCAATATGGATGAGACTGGCCTGTTCTGGAAGAAGATGCCTTCCCGGACATACCTTATGAAGGACGAAGCTAAAGCCTCTTTGGTTCAAGGCCCAGAAGGATAGGGTTACCCTCATCATGTGTGGGAATGCAGCTGGTTTCATGCTTAAACCAGGCCTCATTTACAAGGCTGCAAACCCTGAGGCCCTCAAGAATAAGAACAAGGCATTGCTTCCTGTGTTCTGGATGCATAACCCTAAGGCCTGGATCACCAAAGTCCTCACAGAGTACTGGTTCCCTCAGAGCTTCATCCCTCAAGTTAGGCAATACCTGAATGACTTGGCCATCGAGTTCAAGGTGTTGCTGATTATGGATAATGCTGGTGGCCACCCTCCCAACACCACCTCTCTCCTCCAGCCTATGGACCAGGGCGTGATCCGTGCCTTCAAGGCACTCTATACCGGGAACTCCCCCCAGCACCTTGTAACTGCAATGGACAGTGACAGTGAATTTACACTAAAAGAATATTGGCGTAAATTCATGATTGCCACATGTCTGAGCATCATCAGCTGATCACTGAATGACATGAAGAAGGAGACCCTGAACGCATGCTGGAACAAGTTGTGGCTGGAGTGTGTTTATGATTACAGGGGCTTCTCTCCTCAAGAAATTCAACATTCGGCCATTAATAAGGCTGTCCAGTTGGCGAGGATTCTAGGTGGGGAAGGCTTCGAGGACTTCACCGAGGATGAAATTGGCACCCTTATTGATGCTCACTCTGACCCCCTGATGGACCAGGATTTGGAAGAGCTGACGAAGTCTGCCAGTGAGGAAGAAGATACGCCAGGTTCAGGGGAGGAGCAGGAGGAAGAGGAGAGCGGCCTGACTTTGGAACGCCTGTCCCACATTAAGAGAATGATTCAGGATATGCAGGAGTATGTTTCAACATGGGATCCTTTTATGGAACGCCCTTAAAGTTTTCAAACATGCTTGATTCAGCATGGGAGCCCTATAATCAAACCCTCACCACCATGAAAAAGCAGCGACAGCAGCTGCCTATCACCATGTTCATCAAACGGACGAAGAAGGCCCTCCAAAGCCTCCCAAATCACCCAAGAAGTGCCTCCCCAGTCGCCTAAATGGTAGTGCCTCTCGAGACCGCCTGAAGAAATGCCTCCCCAACCGCCTGAAGTCGTGCCTCCCAAATCAACTGAAGAAGTGCCTCCTGAAGGTGAAGAGGCACCCTCAGATGAGTTGTAACAACTCTGCTTTGCTGTGCAGTCATATCTTCATCATTATTTATCGCACTGCACAGCTAATTCATCATCATCATCTTTAATCAACATTCATCGCTGGAGTACCTGTGTGATTTACATATGTAGTAATCTTAATATATAAGTACAGCAGTATGAAATTTTTTAAAATGTGGATGAATTTTTAAAGAAGTTTTTGTCTCTCTTTTTGTGAATTACGTATACGTAAATACCAGTGTTCCCCCCAAAAAGAAAACGGGACGGCTTATAACTGTATGAAAGAAAATGTGTGACTGAATACGTAGGGTGGACTGGATTATTTTCACCTACAGCTGTAAACCATACAGTATGTACGTATAAATGTAACGATGAAATGTTTAAGATGACTTGGAAATTATATTAATTAGTATCATTTCAAAGATTAATACAGTAATAAGGTACAGTTTAATGTATATTTGATGTAGGCTGGTATTTTTAGGCATACAGTACTTTGGTGTTGACCTTTCATGGTAGACAGTACAAATATATCGTAGTATTAAATTTTTTAAATATGCATACGTTTTTTAAATTTTTGTGTGTCTCTTTTTGTGAATTTCATACTGTATACATAAATACCAGTGGTTCCCCCTGAAAAGAAAATGGAACGGCTTATAACTGTATGAAAGAAAATGTGTGGCTGAATACATAGGGGGGACTGGATTATTTTCACCAGCTGTAAGCCATACAGTACGTACGTATAAATGTAATGATAGAATGTTTAAGATGGGTTGGAAATTATATTAACAGTATCATTTCAAATATTAATACAGTAATAAGGTAATAGTTTAATGTATATTTGATGTAGGCTGGTATTTTTAGGCATACTTTGATGTTTGACCCTTCATGGTAGACAGGTATAAGCGTTTTTAGGGGGGCGTTGTAAGCATTCGCGGATTTGACCTATTCGCGGGAGGGTGTGGGATGCATCCCCCGTGAATACGGGGGGTCCACTGTAAATCATTTTCTAGTTTCACTTCTGCAATCTAATTCCCGTGCTCTACACTGTCAGCTTCCTTTACCTAATAATGGTACTAATGTGAGGCAGTTTTGCTAATTAGTAGTAATTTCTAGAAAAAACAATTGCTAAATAAATGACCAATAATTGTAACTCAAAAATATTGAAAAGGATGTTAAACAGTAAATTTTTACAATAGAATAGACTAACCCATGCAGACCTTCACTGTAGATTTATTCATTAGCCTGGGTTGCTGGTATAAGTTACCAGTTTTATCAGTCTTCAGTTGGATTGAAAGATAAAGAACCTCTGTATTGTATCGCATATGAGTGGCAGTGTGGTGAAAGTAAATTATGGTATATGCTTTAAAATACAAATCTCTTATTTTACCAAGCAACCTCCTCCCTGCCACACAGGTTCCCTTACATCAACTTCTGTGTTGTTACTAGGGTAAGACTTTTGGTTAATACCGTAGCTTAAGTAACATAAGAGGTTTTATTAATGGAATGTGAAAATGACAGCGTAGTGTATTGTATGTTTGGAATTTTTCATGTGTTTCCTCTTTATTATTGTTAATGTGTTTGTTTCTTTTAGTTCCAGGCCGTTGTTATCCAGTGAAGGAATATTTTTTGGAAGATGTACTGAAATAGTAAGTATTTTAATAAATGTTTCTGTAAACGTTTCTGTGTTCAGTATTCCTTTGTGTGGGATATGATGCTGTTTAAAATTCAAGACGTTATTCTTTCAGCTTTGTACAGAAACAACAACATCCAGTAAGTATATGTACTGTATATGCTTTTCAAGGAATTATGAATTACATATAGACTACACTCACCAAATATGCAAGTTCAACATATAAGAAGTGCTTGATATGTAGGATAAGTTTAGAATTATAAAATAATTTATAGTAGGCAAAGCAAATTTATCGTATATGATCGTGTCTTCAAAAGTGAGGTCAAAAAGATATAAAAATCAGAACTTTCAAGCCTTTGTTGAAACACTGTACAGTATAATTATTCTACAGTGAGAAATATAAATATGTGGAAAAAATAAATGTATTTCAAAATATACTAATGCATATTATGTTTATTGTATAAAATAGAAAAATGAACTGTTCCTTTCAGATTGCACTGTGGTGAAAATACAATTTTTTAAAAAACTTAAGTTGGTTTTTTATACAAACTCATAACTCTACGATAGCCTCAAATGTGCACCAGCTCATTTTCCAGGCATGGTGAAAAACAGTAAACCCCACATATTCGCAGTCTCATGATTCACAGACTCACCTATTTGCAGATTTCTCTATGGAACATAATTCACTGAAAATTCACCCATTCACGGTATTTTTCACTGAGAAATATTCTTTAATTACTGTGTTTTCATCGCATTTTCATGACTAAATGCACTTTTTTTTTTATAAAATTATTAAAATACTCTGGTAGTGCTTGAGTTACGATAATTCGATTTTGCAGTGGGGTAAGCAATTAATACCGATACCACAATAGTTATCAAATGCTTTTAAATTTCGCCTGGGTTCAGGCAGCCGTGTACAATCAGGCGGCGAGAGAGACCAAATTGCAACAGACCAACATCTTTTCCTCCATCTCTTTATTCCATCCTCTAGTTAAAAAAGTAAAAGACAATAATAAAAGTATTGTTAGTAACGTTATACTCTTGCGTAAATGCGTACAGCCATAAAAAACCGAATGAGAAACTGTTGTTTTGCTTATCACTGAATCAGATAACAACAGCCGTTTTGCTTGTATTTCAACCATCGTACGGTAATACACGATTACCATAGTTATAGTACAAATGAAGTTAAGTAGAATAAGACTGATATATTTTCACATTATATCCTTATTCAGTATGGATAAAAGATCGGCAAGGAAATAATACTGCTAAAGTTAAGCTGCAAGTTGTAGCCAAAGCTGAGAAAACAATGTTCAAGCTGCTAATGACTATAAATTATCGTGCATCAGCAACATGGATGAAACTTGACCGTAATTAAAATTGGAGAGAAAGTATTTTAGTCAAAACTACTGTGCATGAAGGAACACATTACTGCTATTTTTATGCCAATAAACGATAAATATGTAAAGCTCATATTATGATGAAATCAAGTGAAAATAGCAAACGGAATCTTGATTTTTTTTACACAAGACAAACACCCCCAAATGGCCAACGTCATCTATTAACGAAAAAATAGCTATGTTAATTTCACAACGAGACATATTTAAGTTATATTTCAACTTAAAAACTTTGTATAACGAAAAATAACCTTGCCCCATATAAATAAAGTATCTAGAGATTAATTTATGCTAACTAGAAGCAAGAAAAGCACTCTGAACTGAGTTAAATAAAGCGAAATAAACTTACCATGTAATCGATTTCCAAACCAAAACATTGATCGCTGTGATCGCGATTTATAATACAAAAGCAATATAAGAATAGATACAATATTATTGGATACAGTGAATTAAGGTATAACATTTTAAAAGATCCGTGGAAAAGATGCATATTTGTTATGTTGATGTTTGTATAATACGATATGTGAATATAGAGTACAGTATAATGTAGGCTAGGCTACCTTGTTTGTATACGATATACCATAGTGTAGCTAAGCTAATTCTTGTGTGTTATTCAATTTCTCTTTGTATTGAATTATCATAAGTCACTCTGCATGAACCTCCAGAATTAGTTGATATTAATAATTACTATAGCATGTATGTAAAGAGTATACAGTAAACCCCCCGTATTCACGTTCTCATGATTCGCGGACTCAAGTATTCGCAGATTTCTCTGTGGAACATATCTACCCATTATTCGCAGAAAATTCGTCCATTCGTGGTATTTTTCACCGAGAAATATTCACTAATTACTGTATTTTCATATTTTCATGATTAAATGCACTTTTTGTGATAAAACTATTAAAATACTCAGGTTTAAGCATTTTTAGAAGGTTTTTCTTGTGTTTAAACTATCAAAATAGGCAGTTCTACGTGTTTATTGGGGGGGTTTTAATTATTCGCGGATTTTGGCTATTCGCTGGGGGGTTGCAGTACGCATCCCCCGCGAATATGGGGGTGTACTGTACTTTATGGTGTAGGGTAGGCTACCATATATATATATATATATATATATATATATATATATATATATATATATATATATATATATATATATATATATACATGGTACCAAATACCCTAGTGTAGGCTAGGCTATATTCGAGATACGTTTTTTCCAACAAACGATGGGTTTTTTAACCCAACCCCATCGTAAGTAGGATAATATCTGTATAAGTATTTTTATTTTTTTTTTGTGCGTTTGAACTATCAAAATAGGCAGTTATAATGTTTTTAGAAGGGTTCTAAGTATTCGCGGGGGGCGCTGTGGTACGCATCCCCCACAAATACGGGGGTTTACTTTACTGTCAATAATGTATGAATTTCTCTCTCTCTCTCTCTCTCTCTCTCTCTCTCTCTCTCTCTCTCTCTCTCTCTCTCTCTCTCTCTCTCTCTCTCTCTCTCTCTTTAAGCCAAAGGATACCACTAGAATGTGAGATGGATAGATAGATAGAAAGGGAGAGTGATTGATAGAAAGATATACATATACTGTATATACAGTGCTCCCCATTTTTACGCAGGAATAGGTTTCAGAACCTACTGCAGAAATGCAAAATCTGCGCAAATGCAAAAATTTCCTTTAAAAATGCTTGTAACTGGCTTATAACTTCCAAATACCTTGCACCCCTTGAACTAAAATGCTTATAACTGCCTATTTTAACATTTCACTGCTTAATTTGATAGTTCAAACAAAAATGATAATTTAAATACCTTTAAATTATCATACTAACAATTTAATATTTCATATAAAAATATGCCCCCAAAACCATCATCCCAAAACATCCAGAGTAACCTTACATTACAGTACTCTCTTACTACTGGTAATCTTAAGTAGGCTATATACACCTTAAAATGCTTATAACTGCCTATTTTAAGAGTTCATCACCAAACTTCACAGTTCAAACAAAAATATAACTCAGACTTTCATCCCAGAACACCCTAATATTTCAAAGTCATGTTGCAAAATTAAGTTCTAGACTGCAACTGTTACTCTTACCCTATTATTCCGACACGCACGTTGTCTTTGGCCTGCGTAACTTTGCGCATCGATCTGCTCATATTGTATGTAATGCACTGGACTTATATTTTACGCATATTTTTCTGCGTTATAAGATGATTTTCAAATGATATTGATTGTACAGGTACGTATTTTAGGATAGTACCACTATATAGTGTACAATAAACCTCCCATATTCACGTTCTCATGATTCGCAGACTCACCAATTTGCGGGATTTTCTGTGGAACCTATCTATAAATTATTCGCAAAAAATTTGGCAGTTCGCAGACTTTTCCATCGAGAAATATTCACTATTTAGTGTGTTTTGATGTTATTTTCATGAATAAATACATTTTTTGATGATAAAAAAATAATTTATTAATTTTCAAATATTATTAAGATTAATAATAATAATAATAAATACAGTACTCTAAGATTAATACTAAGTAACTCAAAGAGAGAGAGAAACTGTTCTTCTCCCCTCCATTCAGGGTGGACCCGAACTCATTAAAGCAAAGATAGATGCTCAGAATTGATGCTATTGAAATACAGTATTAAAATTATATTGAAGTACATTACTATTGAAGTTATATTAAAATGATATATAAGTGTTTCAGGATGATATAAAATAATGATTTACGGTACGTACTAATTTTCAAATATTAATATTAAGTTTAACCCTTTAACGCCGACTGGACATATTTTACGTCGACATAAGTTGTCTGTCGGGTGCCAAGTGGATGTAAAATACGTCGACTACAAAAAGTTTTTTTAAATATTCCGGAAAAATACTTATAGGCCTCGTTTGCGAAAAATTTTAAATTGCGCCTTGAGGGATGCTGGGAGTTCATGGATCACGCTGTTGTTTTGTTTACAAGTGTGACCCAGCTGCGCATGTGTGAATTTCTTTCTTCTCCCAAAAGAAAGCATCAGCTAACTCTGCTGAAAATCTCAGAAATTCTTTAGTCACTTTGTCGTAATTTTTGCACCGTTTTCTATTAGCCTTTACATAAAGTTTTATATATGAAAATGTGTGCAGTTTCATGTAGAATACAACAAAAAATAACTCATGGTTGTAGCTTTTATCAATTTTGACATATTTTCATATAAATCACGATAAGTGCCAAAATTTCAACCTTCGGTCAACTTTGACTCTACCAAAATGGTCGAAAAATGCAATTGTAAACTAAAACTCTTACATTCTAGTAATATTCAATCATTTACCTTCATTTTGCAACAAACGGCAAGTCTCTAGCACAATGTTTCGATTTATGGTGAATTTTAAAAACAACTTTTCCTTACATCCATACGCTAACTCTGCTGAAAATCTGGAAATTCTTTAGTCACTTTGTCATAATTTTGCACCGTTTATATTAGCTGTTACATAACATTTTATATATGAAAATGTGCGAAATTTCATGTAGAATACAACAAAAAATAATTCATTCTTGTAGCTTTTATCAGTTTTGAAAAATTTTCATATAAATCACAGTAAGTGCCAAAATTTCAACCTTCGGTCAACTTTGACTTGACCGAAATGGTAGAAAAATGCAATTATAAGCTAAAATTCTTACATTCTAGTAATATTCAATCATTTACCTTCATTTTGCAATAAACGAGAAGTCTCTAGCACAATATTTCGATTTATGGTGAATTTTTGAAAAAAAAACTTTTTCCTTACGTCCGCCCTAACTCTGTTGAAAATCTCAGAATTTCTTTAGTCACTTTGTCGTAATTTTTGCACCATTTTATATTAGCCGTTACATAAAGTTTTATATGTGAAAATGTGGGCAATTTCATGTAGAATACAAAAAAAATAAATCATGGTTGTAACTTTTTATTAGTTTTGAAATATTTTCATATAAATCAAGATATGTGCCAAAATTTCAACCTTGCAGGTCAACTTTGACTCGACTGAAATGGTCGAAAAAGCAATTGTAAGCTAAAAATCTTTACATTCTAGTAATATTCAATCATTTACCTTCATTTTGCAATAGATTGGAAGTCCCTAGCACAATATTTCGATTTATGGTGAATTTTTGAAAAAAATTTTTTACATCCAGTTTTAATTCATGCATCATTTTGTGATAATATTTTCTCTGTGTTGCTTTGATTGTTTTACAATTTTGTTATATACCAAAATCATCACAATTTAGTGTACAATACAACAACAAAAAAATAGCTCATTACCTTTAACAGTTTTGCCCAAATATATTTGTATACAATTATATAAAAAAATTTTTCTACTGTCATATATTCCAATATTTATATGTGATAATGATATTTTTTCATTTCTGATGATTGCATACTAAACTTCAGGCAATGACAAAAAAATGAGCCCAAAATGAACTCTTAATCTTAAAAACTAAGCGTGCTGTGATTTTTGAAAAAAACTTTCTTTCGTTCATGTCGCACTAACTCCCAAACCCATTTTGTGCATATTATTTTTTTGTAAATAGAGGCTCAATGTTTAAGGGTTAATAAGATTAAGTAATAACATTAAATAAAATTAATAATTCCTTTCTCTCTCTCTCTTTCTCTCTCTCTCTCTCATTTAGATGGGAGTATTTTTTCCGACGTCTTTAATATTTAAAATGATGTTTCCTTTGTTGATAAATAAATTATTTATGGTTAATAAGTACTAATTTTCAAAAAAGATTAAATAATTATAATAATAATATACAATATAATATTTTCCATGATTTTTGTGTAGTAAATTTTTAACATTTTAAACAAACAAATAGTGATTCCCAGTCTTTTTATCTCTACTGGAGAAAGGAGGGGAGGGTAAATGTCAATTTACTTGATGATTTGACATATCGGCTGGAAGGAAGGAGTGTTACCCTCAGAAGCTCAAGGCAAATTTCAATCTTTTGATATAGTCACTAAGTTATTCTCCTCTCTCTCTCTCTCTCTCTCTCTCTCTCTCTCTCTCTCTCTCTCTCTCTCTCTCTCTCTCTCTCTCTCTCTTAGGAAATAGTCTCTCTCTCAGGAAAAGATACTGTTTGTGTGTGTGTGTGTATGTATGTGTGTGTGTATTCATAGTGTTTTAAAAATGTGTAGTAAAGGTATTACATCTTTGGAAGACAAAAAACAAAAATAAATTTTGTTGTTGTGAGAGATTAAAGCGATAAACTCTCTCTCTCTCTCTCTCTCTCTCATCTCTCTCTCTCTCTCTCTCTCTCTCTCTCTCTCTCTCTCTCTTCTTTTTCCTTCATAAATCATGAATTTCCATCTTTTGATATCTAACATAACTGAAATCTCTCTCTCTCTCTCTCTCTCTCTCTCTCTCTCTCTCTCTCTCTCTCTCTCTCTCTCTCTCTCTCTCTCTCTCTCTCTCTCTCTCTTTTGTGTGTTATTCTCTGTCTCCATAATAATTGATAAATAATTTCACTCTTAACCCTTAAATGAGCCTCTACCAACAATAGTGTCTGCCATATGCTGGCGGGGTTTGGGAGTTAGTGCCAAGGAAAGAAAGTTTTTTTTAAAAAATCACAGCACGCTTTAGTTTTTAAGATTAAGAGTTCATTTTGGGCTCCTTTTTTCTCATTGCCTGAAGTTTAGTATGCAACCATCAGAAATGAAAAAAATATTATCATATATAAATATTGGAATATATGACAGCTGAACGAAAAAAAAAGTCATAATTGTATACAAATTACGAAAAATAAAACAGTTAAAGGTAATGAGTTATTTTTTTCGTTGTATTGTACACTAAATTGCAATGATTTTGGTATATAACAAATTGTAAAACAATCAAAAGCAACACAAAGAAAATATTATCACAAAATGATGCATGAAGCCTTGTAACAGCTTGTGGATGTAAAAAAAAGTTTTTTTAAAAAATTCACCATAAATCGAAATATTGTGCTAGAGACTTGCCGTTTGTTGCAAAATGAAGGTAAATGATTGAATATTACTAGAATGTAAGAGTTTTAGCTTACAATTGCATTTTTCGACCATTTGTTCGAGTCAAAGTTGACTGAAGGTTGAAATTTTGGCACTTAGCGTGATTTATATGAAAATATTTCAAAGCTGATAAAAGCTACAACCATGCCTTATTTTCTGTTGTATTTTACATGAAATTGCGCACATTTTCATATATAAAACTTTATGTAATGGCTAATATAAAACGGTGCAAAAATTACAACAAAGTGACCAAAGAAATTCTGAGATTTTCAGCAGAGTTAGAGGCGGACGTAAGGAAAAAGTTTTTTTCAAAAATTCACCATAAATCGAAATATTGTGCTAGAGACTTCTCGTTTGTTGCAAAATGAAGGTAAATGATTGAATATTACTAGACTCTAAGAGTTTTAGCTTACAATTGCATTTTTCAACCATTTCGGTTGAGTCAAAATTGACCAAAGGTTGAAATTTTGGCACTTACTGTGATTCATATGAAAATATTTCAAAATTGATAAAAGCTACAACCATGAGTTATTTTTTGTTGTATTCTACATGAAATTGTGCACATTTTCATATATAAAACATTATGTAACGGCTAATATAAAATGGTGCAAAAATTATGACAAAGTGACTAAAGAATTTCTGAGATTTTCAGCAGAGTTAGGGTGGACGTAAGGAAAAAGTTGTTGTTCAAAAATTCACCATAAGTCGAAATATTGTGCTAGAGACTTCTCGTTTGTTGCAAAATAAAGGTAAATGATTGAATATTACTAGAATGTAAGAGTTTTAGTTTACAATTGCATTTTTCGACCATTTTGGTCGAGTCAAATTTGACCGAAGGTTGAAATTTTGACACTTTCCGTGATTTATATGAAAATATTTCAAAATTTTTGAAAGCTACATCCATGAATTATTTTTTTTTGTATTTACATGAAATTGCATACATTTTCATATATAAAACTTTATATAACGGCTAATATAAAATGGTGCTAAAATTATGACAAAGTGAGTAAAGAACTTCTGAGATTGTAAGAGTGTCCAACGTCGTCTCTTCCAAACACGTGTGTGTTCGTGTTTTAACATCACCAGTCCATCGAGTGGCGAGATGTTTGGTGTCTTCACAAACAGAAACATACACACAGTTTGATACAGAAGACTCGTTGGAACATTATGGGTACATGATTAGAATGCTTGCATGGCAATGCAAGTAGTGGTGATTGTACATACATCAAGACAACAATGGTAAGGGAGAAACAGACGGAAATATTGTATGGTTGAAATCGCGTTCCTTTAGAGAAAGAAAACGAGATGCTCTTGTTGTCTTGTCCACTCCAATGGACGATGAACACACGAAACACGTGTTTGGAAGAGACAGCGTCAGGCTCTTACAAGATTTTCAGCAGTTAGTGTGGAGCGTAATGAAAAAGTTTTTCAAAAATTCACCATAAATTGAAAATATTGTGCTAGAGATTTCTCGTTTGTTGCAAAATGAAGGTAAATGATTGAATATTACTAGAATGTAAGAGTTTTAACAATTTCATTTTTCGACCATTTCGGTCGAGTCAAATTTGACCGAAGGTTGAAATTTTGGCACTTATCGTGATTTATATGAAAATATGTCAAAATTGATGAAAAGCTACAACCATGAGTTATTTCTTGTTGTATTCTACATGAAATTGCGCACATTTTCATATATAAAACTTTACGTAACGACTAATAAAAAACAGTGCAAAAATTACGACAAAGTGACTAAAGAATTTCTGAGATTTTCAGCAGAGTTAGAGCGGACATAAGGAAAAAGTTTTTTCAAAAATTCACCATAAATCGAAATACTGTGCTAGAGACTTGTCATTTGTTGCAAAATGAAGGTAAATGATTGAACATTACTAGAATGTAAGAGTTTTACCTTACAATTGCATTTTCGACCATTTTGGTAGTCAAATTCGACCGAAGGTTGAAATTTTAGCAATTTATCGTGATTTATATGAAAATATGTCAAAATTGATAAAAGCTACAACCATGAGTTATTTCTTGTTGTATTCTACATAAAATTGTACACATTTTCATATATAAAACTTTATATAAAGGTGAAGCAGCAAAGAAACACAGACTTGGTTTTTCTCTTCTTCTTTACTTAAAAGATAATATATATATAATGGATACAGACACACAACAATCCTTTGGTGGAGAGGTAATAATCTCCTAAAGGTCTTGACTTCAACTAACTGCCCATACTCCTTGGACTCTCCAAGAGAACATCTTAAATAATCATTGACAATCGACAACAAGTAATATACAAACTCAATTAGTCATAACTAGTCATTTACACCTCTTCCTTAATAACCCACAACAACAAACAATAAACAATAAACAAAGTTTATACACAAACTGCCCAATTAAACCCAAACAGTAATTAACAGTTTCAAACAATAATTATACAAAAGGCTAATAGAAAATGGTGCAAATATTATGGCAAAGTGTCTAAAGAATTTCTGAGATTTTCAGCAGAGTTAGCTGATGCTTTCTTTTGGGATAAGAAAGAAAGACAACATGCGCAGCTGGGTCACACTTGTAAACAAAACAACAGCGTGATCCATGAACTCCCAGCATCCCTCAAGGCGCGTGATTTAAAATTTTTTGCAAACGAAGCCTATAAGTATTTTTTCCCGAATATTTAAAAAACTTTTTGTAGAACGACATATTTTACGTCCACTTGGCACCCGACAGACAACTTTTTGTCGACATAAAAATATGTCCAGTCGGCGTTAAAGGGAGGGTTAATTGCTTACCCCATTGCAAAATCAATTATTGTAAGGTGAAATATGTTAACTCGAGCATACCTGAGTATTTTAATACAGTAATTTTATCACAAAAAGTGCATTTACTCATGAAAATAAGATGAAAATACAGTAATTAGTGAATATTTCTCAGTTCAAAAAATACCATGAATGGTTGAACTTTCAGCAAATAATTGGTATATATGTTCCATAGAAACATGACAATTTTTGTGAGATCTGAATACGGCTGGTTTACTGTACAGGCAGTCCCCAGGTTATTGAAGGGTCCGGGTCACGATGTTCTGAGGTTTTACAGTTTTCAAATATATTCATCAGAAATTGTTTCTTGTAAAATCTAACGCATGTTCCAGGGTTTGCTGAAGCATTTTTTGCGCTGATCCGATGGAAGAAATATGCAGGTTCCCCTCTTTTTATATGACGAATTCTATATATGCAAATTCTCTATTATACGAATTACATTTTTATACCTTCATTCTTTTTATGCGAGGAAAATTCGCAGTGATAAGAAAGCATTGAGGTCGCATCACAATGCTCATTTCAGCTCTGCATGAACAGCTGAGTGACTGACGTGGCGCCAAATACAATATTATTTGCTTGAGTTCGGATGCTCAGTCTGTAGCTAAAACCTCACGATTGTATGTTTACTATTTCTCGCTATTTCATATTCATACTGCTAGTTATTTTTCTGCATAATGGGACCCAAAATGACCAGCATCATCTTCAAATGAAAATTCATTTGCAAAGTGTCAAGAAAAGCTCTGACCCTTGAAACAAAACTGGAAATATTACGGAGGGCAGATGCAGGTGATGGTAATAGCACTAAAACGTGTGTTTGAGTCGGTGAATCCATGATTAGGAATATTAAGGCTAATGCAGAAAAGATTCGTGCTTCAGTGATACAGTCTACTCTGTTATCAGCAAAAATAACAACGAGTCAGAAATCCACTGGTTGAGAAATGGAAAAAGTCCTCTCTCTCTATATTGATGCGTGAGACAAAAAAGTAAAGCATTCAAAGCTTAGTAATAGTGTTTTCTAGGGAAAGGCATTACATTTTTATCAGCGTGTGGTTGAAAATGAAAACATAAAGATCCAGAGCCTTTTTTGTTGCAAGTCAGGGATGGTTAGATAAATTTATCAATAGACAGAATTTGCATAATATCGTTTCATGTGGTGAAAGTGGAAGTGCTGACCAAGACGCTGCTGCCAAATTTCCAGAAGAACTTAAAGCTATCATGCATGAAATGGGATATAGCCCAAAGCAAGTTTTTAATGCCAACGAGGCAGGACTATTCTGGAAAAGAATGAGTAATAGAACATACATAAGCAAAAAGAAGAAAAAAGTTCCCCTGGTTTCAAACTCTTTCAAGATAGGATAACATTGATGTTATCTTGGCAGTGTGGCAGCGATTTCAAGTTAAAGCCAAGGCTGTTTATTTCACAAAACCCTCTACACATTAAAGGCATAAGCAAACAGACGATGCCTGTTCACTGGTATCGGCAAATAAAAGGATGGATGACTGCGGTGACTGCTGTAGAGGAAAGTGGAAATGATGGTGATGATATGAAAATTAAAGATCTGAATGTAAAAAACTGTCTGAATTGTTCTCCGATAATGAAGCATTAATTAAAAAATTTGAAAATTTCGATCCTAACTACAAGAGAAGTTTAAAGTCAAAACGGCAGATACAAGAAGTGCTTGCTCCATACAAAGAACTTTATAATCATAAGGAAATGTTATGAAGCAATCAACCATTTAAATTTTGGTAGACCATTGTCACCACCCAGAACATAACATCAGCACTGTCTTGAGTTAACAATACACCTGAACCCTGGCATTTGTCATCGCATCACAATCAACAACTGAAACGTCACTCTTCCATTTTCCTGAGTCGGAAAGGTGATCCATCCCCACCCCCAGATGTAAACAATGTTCTTATTCATCAGTCAACATTATTTTTGGTAAATTAAATATGTTTCATTTCTTGAACTGTTCATTTGTTGTTTTTGTAAAGAAAAAGAAAAGAAATAAAACTTTTATGCATTTGCTGTTCAAAGAAAAATATTTCAGTGTCACTGTCATTCTTTTGTTTATGTAAGTTGGCTCAGTTAGCCATCATTCTATGCACCTTTTTGCCAGAAATCATGCATTTTTGTTACTTTTGTATAATAAAAGCATTCTGTAATACTATATTCATGACCTGGGAACCTAACTCTATTTTTCCCATTGGTTTATTTATTCTCTTTATGCAATTTCAATATAAGCCTCTGGGTATTTTTGTCCCTAACCCTCACATAAAGAGAGGGAGACCTGTGGCTCCAAATCGGCAGAATAATAAAAATTTGGAGGTTTTTTGATGAAAAACTCAATAAAAATGCAGAAAGCCATCGTTTTCAATACACCCAGAACATTAAAAGTAAGGTTTTCTTATGATTTTTACGATTTTTGACAATTTTTGCATTACCTGATTTTCAGCTTATGGCGTGGCAGACGGAAACCCTAAGAACTTTTCGGGACTGCCTGCAAGTATAAAATTGTGAAAAATGAAAAATCATCTAAGAAAACCTTATTGATTAATTATAAATATAGGTATTATATGACTATAATATATATATATATATATATATATATATATATATATATATATATATATATATAATAGGGCATATATATATATATATATATATAAATGCGGTCCCCAGTTTAATTACTGTTCCGTTCTCTATTATCGTAACCAAAGCAATCCCGGAAAATCAGTGAAAATGTCAAAAATCATAAGAAAACCTTACTTTTAATGCTCTGGGTGCATTGAAAGCATGCGTAAACTGCATTATTATCTTTAGTTTTACATCAAAAACCTTCAAATTATGATTATTCTGCGTTTTGGGGCCAAATTTCTTATATCGGATCGGCGTATTGACAGTAGGTTTCAAAATTCAATTAAATGCTAAAAATAATTTCTGATGAATATATTTCAATTCTATTTAAGTTAAACATTTTATGTGCTCCAATTCCTGAAGAGTTTATATGATCACAAATAGGGGACTCCTGTCATATATATACAATATATATATATAATATATATATCATATATATATATATATTTATATATATATAAATATATATATATATATATATAATATATAATATATATATATTTTGTAAATATATATATATAAAATTTTATATATCATTGAAACATACAATATATATAAATATATATATATATATATATATATATATATATATGAAATTTTTATCATCACATTTCATTTATATACAATCATGTGCAGTTACAAATGTCTAGTTTAATATCAACAATTGAAGCCTCTCAAAGTATCTCATGATGGAGAGATAATTAAACAATTTATTGTTTTATAAATAACAGGTATCACTTCAAAAATGATCATTTGACATGGAATTAAGGACACTCATACCTGATTATTTACCAGCTTACAAGATGGAATTCTACATTATCTACCACTGAGTATTTGAATGTTAATTTCTTAACATGTTCAATAAGCATTTCAATGTCTTTGTTCTGTATTTTAAAATCTTATATACCTCAATCAAACAGTGATAATGCAAATACTTTGGAGACTACTTTTAAAGGAAACAAGGAATTTTATTAATTTTGGATTTAAGTCTATTTTAGCTTCAAGGATTTAACTATTATATTATATACCTATATTATATATATATATATATACTTTATATATAATTTTATATATTTATATATATTCATTTAGACTTATATATATATATATAATATATAAATTAAATATTTTCAATATATATACTTATATATAATATATATTGCTATATCATATAATTTTTATATACAGTAACTTTCCCAGTTTATCAAGGGGTTCCACAGTACCTAGTTTCTGACGGGGTTTTATTTTTATATAGATGACAAACTGAAAATCATACTCCCTTATATATTCAAAAATGCTCAAAAATAATTAAAAATCCATCATTAACATATAGGTTTACGATGGGGTTCCATTCTAGTACCGGACATGTATAAAAAATCGTAGGAGGTTAAAAAATTGTCAAAATCTTAAAAATCCTAAGAAAATTCACATTTTTTAATGCTCTGGGTGTATTGAAAATGATGTCAACTGCATTTTTATAACCTTTTTCATTAAAAAACTCAAAACTTTTATTATTCTGAGACAATTTTGATTAAAGGGACTTAAATTTTTGATTATTATGCCCCGTCATAAACTGGGGACTTGTTTTGTATATATACAGCATATATATATATATATATATATATACATATATATATATATATAATATATATATATATATATATATATATACATATATATATATAAAAGGATTTTGACAAAGGAAAAATCTATTTCTGGGGAGGGCCCGTGTCACCCGGTGAAAAAGTCCATTCAGCACTTATTTCTAGGTAATTCCGTTGCTAGATACCAGAAAAGCTAAATGAAATGCTGGGGTTACTACCCCAGAGCGACTCCACTAGATGGAGTCGTGTATGGTAAAGGGTGAATTGTCACAAACACGGGACCCTGCCTATAAAGATTCCCAATGTCAAAAGTCCCAACGAGAGAGGTGCCGATACAAGCCCATGCACTACTCGTGGACTGTACACAAGGCAATACTAGCCGCATTCCATGTTAGCACCCACCCCACTAGAATGATGTTTACCATGGGAGGGAGAGAATGAAAAACAGGGGTGGGTCACCGGGTGACACGGGCCCCTCCCCAGAAATAGATTTTTCCTTTGTCAAAATCCTTTTTCTGGATCGGGGTCCCGTGTCACCTGGTGAAATAATAACAGAGAAATAAATATCATTCTTATTAAAGACAATGAATTAAAGACTTGAAGGGGAAAGTGACCAAGAATCAGAAAGGGAATCAGAGAGGGAAACGTTCCTTTGCCACCCGTAGGGAATTTAAGAGCTGCTAAAGATTTCTAGAGACGTTGATTCTAGGGAGAATTCCACCTGAACATTTAGTAAGGTCCTTGAAATTCATGTAATGAAAATAAATAATGTAAGTGGTCACTGTTCTAAGATCATGAGCATTGGAATAGAACCTGAATAGGCTTGTATTAAGAAAATACAAAACTTCCTGCCTAATAGCAGACCCAATGACAGTACCCCCCCCCATTTTTAATAAAGAGAGGACCTGACAAAATTGTGAGGTCCTGTCTAAAAAAGCCTGTAAAGGAATAAACTGGGCACAGAAACAGACCTTGTAAAAGGAGTACTTTCCAAGGTGACCACCGAAAATGAGGACCTTCAATTGTAGCTAGAAAGTTAGGGTGAGGAATTCACAACACTACCCCTGATGGGGGGAAACCAAAATGATTGGTTCTGCTAGACAGGGCAGACAGTACAGGAAAACTAGCACTAGAAGCTAAGCTGATTAAAAATTTTGGGTCTTCCTTAACAAGGAAAGGTAAGAACAAGATGATTGTTGGTTACCAAAGCTAACTCCGATACATTACTCAAAGACCAGGAAACCGGATGTGGACGGAGTACTGGTCTCAGACGAACACAGACCTTAGGGTTGAAAGTTAAGGGCCTGTGAGTCTGGTTCCAACAAAACACTTTCCTCGAGGCCAATGCAGCCGCATCATTACTGTAGCTTCAAAAAACTATGTGAAGAGTGCTAGTTACTTAACTGCAGAACCATACTGCAGCAGAGTAGAATCCCTTGTCTGATTTCAGGAAGACAGTAATAACAGGACCAAATAGTTTCTTCTAAACTGTTTCCTACCAGAACTTTGAGGAGGCTGTTTATAGATTCAGTTTGGGTTGTAGAAGACCACAGAAAGCCAGGACATCAGAATGTTCTGAACTTGTGAAGGGGTTCACCGGGGAACAGGTTCAAACCTGACACTGTGTTTAGCTAGACCAGGTTGGGGGACAGCAAGATAGTTTGTGGCTGAATTGGGTTGCAAACAGACCTACTTCCAGGTCCAGGAAAAGGTCACAAAACTACCTGAATGACGCTTCGTCTAAGGACTATTCCGACACCAGGGGAGGCCCTGGATAGGGAAAAAGCAGTGACCTTTTGGACCCCTACGAGAAGGGTGGCAGACAGCTGCCACTTGTGTCTGTTGGTTCTGGGAAGAATGAACCATAACCTGAAATTGATTCGATTCGACTTGAACCCACTTGTTTACGCATGGCGCACTATTGCTGTTTTGTTCAGAACCAGCCTAAATGAAACCTCTGGGGGAAGAAGTTTCCCAAGGACAGGAAGACTGCCACAGCCCCCAAAGCGTTGATATGGAACTGCCGGGAACGTGACCGACTAAGTTCCATGTACTTCATTGGAGCCAAAAATAGCCACCCCACCGCTCAGAGAGGTGACGGTGTGGAATACTGAGGCCGGAGGGGGAAGCTGAAGAGGAACTGACTTTAATAAGCTCTTGACTGTTGCACAAGGTCGGAGGCCCTTGTTCAAATAGGAGGAATCAGGAGACACGTCCCTGACTCCGCCATACCCGTTTATAAACTCCAGCTTTGACTTCAGAAGGAGAACTGTCACTGAAGCAAACTGAAGAGAGCCCAAGACCTATTCTTGGGCACGGGGAGAGGTATGCTTGTGTTGATGAAATGATAGGTTGCCCTTGCTATCTCTTTCCACTTCCACTGGATTCACAACCACTGAAGGCTACCCTCCTGAATCAGGTGGGATTCCTTCCTGTGTACTTGGAAGCCCAGAGACTTAGAAAGCCGATTATAATGGCGGCACCCTCAGGCAATTCCCGGCGCTGGATGCCCAAATGAGCCAGGTGACTAGATATGTGGTTAGCATAACCTTCTAATACCGGAGCTGTTGAACTACGGTAACGTTCAAACTGGCAAAGATTCTGGGGCTGCATTGAGGAGGGCATGAACCTGAAGGAATGCTAAGTCTGGACAAGTCTGGAAATATTTTCTGGCAAGATGTGGAAGGCGGGAAGGTCTTCTTTGGCAGACTGAAAAAGTCTGAACCCACAAGATTACAAAGTGTCCGCATGAATAAGGAAAACAAGCGGGACACGCCCAGTTTCCAGTGGAACAGACCTTTCAGACTGAAAAAGACCTGACAGGATCCCTGACCCCCCAGAACTCTGACAGAGGCTGATTGGGGGGAGGGGGACAAACAGTCCAGCTCCACCCCAGGCCTTTGATAACTATACTCTGGGCCCAGGGACTGAAGTTCCACTGGCCCCGAAAATGGTACAGCCTCCCACCCACCTGAGAAATACCACTGGGAGGAGGCTTGATTGCCTCCCCCTGGAGCCTTTGCCTTCCCAATTTCTCGGAGAGGAACAGGATGCTTCCCTGCTCCTATGATAACCCCGAGGCTCAGTGCCTCTGGCAAATGTCTAGTGAAAATTATTTCCTTAGGTTTTCGTATGAAGCAAAGAAAACTCCGGCGAAGACATATGGGGAGGCAGAGACATATGGGGTGTTACCACTAGGGGCTGATGTGTTGGCTGAACCAGCGCACATCGAGGTGGAGGCTGGGAGTGAGAGGCTGACGGATGTCCAGGGCAGGAACCTGAAGAGCCTGCACCACTGCCTGAGCAGGGGGCTCTTGAACTACATGAACTTTTTGCGGACTTGGGACAGGGCCCGGCAAGTTCAGATTGTTTCGCTTGTAGGGTAGACACCCACGAGAACGGAGGCTCTGATTAACATTAGTAGCCCCAGACGGGCCGTAACAACGCCCACCTGGGAAAAGATTAATTCTCCAGGTGAAACTGATCATAAGCCTTTTCGGCTCAAGGCACGTGGCTGCGAAAGATGTGTTTTTTTCCATCCGGACTGTGATGAAATTAAACAGGTCCTGCAGAAAACCTGACAAGGCGATTTTATCAGGACCCGAAACAACGAACGCCATTTATACCACAGACATTGTTTCCTTTAAAGTCAAAGATTTCCAGGACTGGCAAGCCTGTCCTTACACCTTGTTTCAGCTTCCGAATCGACTCCGGAAGCTAGGGAGCTGTCGCTGAATAAATTAGAAGCGTATTCCGTGGTTAGAAGGATTCACTGTGAATGTATCTGTGGGATCTGCCTCCCGGAGATGTGTCAGTGGTTTACATTTTCAAAACAAGCCTGTTGATAAGAGGGGCTACATTCGGAGCACAAGGGGTAGAAACAGGGCTCTCAAAGAGAACACGGTAAAGACCCCTTTAGCTGGCGTGAACTTGAAATTCTCCGCCTGCCACTCCGTTACAATTCTCAACAGAGCGATGTGCCCAGTCCCTATGGAAGATGAGGGTTTCCTTATGGATCTTGCCAGATAGATGCCATGCTCGTTCTGCCAGTCTGGTAAAACCCGGATAAGGGGATACCAGACCGGAAGGGGAGAAATGCAACTCCACCAACCTCCGTGTGCCCACACCCTCGATAGAAGGGTGCCTTCATGCTGGGAAGCATAAAGGGTTAGGCGTCAAAGGTTCCCCAGACTGGAGGGAAAAGGGGTGGAGGTGTCGAACAGAGTAGAATTCAGGCGGAGCAGGGATTTTAACAGGTGATCCGCTGTTAATGAATCCTGAGATTAATTCCTTTGGGATTTAAGCTCCTGGGAAAGGAAAGCACGGACCCATGAGGCAGATAGTTGGTTAGATAGTTTTGATAGTTGTCAATGACCCTCATGTCGAGCTCCTTATAAGGAGACCCGTAAAAGAGTTTGCAACAAAGGAAGGAGGGGGTAAACTGCCTTACTCTGCTTGGGCGTGTCCCTTTCAGAAGGCGAGGCCAAACTGAAGACGGCACTGGACTAGATATCCGTGGCGTCCTCGAGGCCCCCGGAGCCGGGTCTTCTGGGTTTTAAAAGGTCTTTCTTGACTGATTTCACCTTAGGGACGGTAGACCAGGAACCGTCCAAAGGGATGAGGATCAAACGAATCCCTAAAGGAAAAAAGCAAAAGAAGGAAGAGAGCTAAAGCGAAAAAGTCCGTCTCACTTATTCCCGAGCTAAGTGGAAAAGGTTTGTCTCACTTATTCCCGCACCTACTTATCGCTCCGGGGACGATGTTCACAGGTTCGAACGAGACTGAAGGCCGCAACGTCTTTAGTAAACCCTCCGAAAATAGCTAATTTATTTTAAGAGGACCGGGTCATCTCTTGGACCCCGGTAGTCAAAGGCAGCAACTTCTTCAGCAACTGACGTTAAGATCTGGCGGCGGGGAAAGGAACATTTACAAATGTCCACCGAAAGGACATAGGAATTTCCCGCCTCAACGTATAGAAGCTGCTGACCCCGGACTAGAGGGTGTGAAGAGCTAAGAGTTACGAGACGGCCGGCCTCCAGGAGGGGGAAAATTAGGACCCCAAACACCGGAGGGAGCAACTATTAATAAGTCACATGAGACGGAGTTTGGCGGAGAAAAACCGATAGGTGTATATGAAACCTACCGATTCACCAGAATCTTTCCCGGAGATAGCTCAAACATCGAAGGAGTGACTATTAATAAGCCATATGAGGCGGAGTTTGGCGGAGGTAAAACCGATAGGTATATAAGAAACCTACGGATTCAACAAGTAGCCTGCTCGGGAGAGCATAGCGTACATCACAACCATCCGGGTGCCAAACTATTAATTCTCCAACACAAACCGCGCACCGGAATGGGAACTACAGACTCCGTGACCGCTGGCTTGTTGCAGGATAGCGGAGCATTCCTGCACTTAACAAAACCAGCTGAAAGCGTATGAGATATGAGTATGCTGGAGCGGATGCGGAGCAGAGTACCGTGAGCAGCGACTTAGCCTAGTCAGACCATGAAAACTCCGGAGTAAACCAGAGAGAAAACCGGACTAACAGTTCAAATCTCATAGACACAAAAACAGAGTCAACGGAAACATTCCGGGCGACCATGATTAAAAATATGTGACGGATACAAATATAGATATATAATATAACAGAAAATTACTAAAAGGTACATGTAGGAGGAAAGGCAGTCCCAACACGACATGAACGTGAAGGAAATGGCCGACCTCCAGTTATATGAAAGTATCCAAAATAATCAACAAAATTCAAAAGCATCTGAGCTCAAGGTCAAATGAAAAGAGAATAATCTTAAATGTACCAATGAAAATCATGTTCGCATAAGCTTAGAGAAGTGAGAGTCTAAAATAAGGCAAAATAAAGCCATAATAATAAGTGAATAGGCCGAGGGGAACCACGTAGCCTAAACAGCAGGACCGCACTTGACCAGCAAGGGAACACAAAATTCACAAAATTTACTAAATTGCAAAAACAAAGCAAAAAACCGTAACAGTACTAATGAAAATAAGATTCCTAGAAGCTAAGAGAAGTGAGGGACAAATTAAGGCATAATAAAGCCATGACAAGAAGCAAATAGGCCCGAGGGGGAAGCTTGTAGCCTAAACGCCAAACTACACTTCTCGTAGTAAATGGGCACAGAACAAACATAAAAATAATCAAACCCACTTAAAAAGGAATCACAAATTGGGAATATATCCCAAACAAGAAAAATTACAAATAAATTACACAAAACAAATATGCCGACCCAAGACCAAGAGAGGTCAAGAGACGCCGAGAGAGGAGATCGAGACAGGGCGTTATAAATTCCTTTAATTATTAAACTAAAGGAAAATAAGGAGCCTCAATCGCCTAAAAAACAACAAAACACTGGTACTCAAGATTTTGAAGAAGAACCTTGTGAGGATGCCATAATAAGAAGCCATAATAGCGCAACAAGCGCACAAAATAAGGAGCACTTGAAATTACGTGTGAACGAAATCGCGTGCTAAAATGGAAACGGCTAGTATTGCCTTGTGTACAGTCCATGAGTAGTGCATGGGCTTGTATCGCACCTCTCTCGTTGGGACTTTTGACATTGGGAATCTATAGGGCAGGGTCCGTGATTGTGACAATCTCAGCCTTTACCATACACGACTCCATTTCTTGGAGCTCGCTCTGGGGGTAGTAACCCCAGCTTTACATTTAGCTTTTCTCTGGTATCTAGCAACGGAATTACCTAGGAATAAGTGCTGAATGGACTTTTTCAGGGTGACACAGGACCCCGATCCAGAAATATATATATATATATATATATATATATATATATATATATATATATATATATATATATATATATATATATATATATATATATATATATATATATATATATATATATATATATATATATATATATATATATATATATATATATATATATATATATATATATATATATATATATATATATATATATATATATGTATATATAATTATTATCACTTTTGTACGTGATTCATTTATCACACATTACCACAGGTGAAAAATAAGAGACAGGGTGTAGGTCCTGACCGGTTTTGACTTTATTTTCAAGCCTTTGACAAAGGACTGATACAGAGTATATACAATCATGAAGCTACAAATGTCGCTTAATATCAAATTCCCGAGGCAGCGTGGATTTGATATTAAGTTACATTTGTAGCTTCATGAATGTATATGAATCATGGTGAGATAAAAAAATGTCATAAAAAGAGCTGCGTGTTCCAAACGTACCAAAAAACTATCATGGTCAAGGTGGGTTAATGCTGAAGCTAAGTACAATTTCCCCGCTCTCGGCGGGTAAATAAAGTACACCAGATTCGGCATTAACTTATACCTCTCTTGATAGCTCAGTGGTAATGTCGACTGGAGTTGCTGGATGCGCATCTGTGTCGTGGGATCGAGACTCAGCAGTGCCCATCCATTTTATCACTTATAAATTCCCCTTGGTGATAATTCCCCATCGGGATATTCCCGAGGCAACGTGGATTTGATATTAGCGACATTTGTAGCTTCATGATTTATATATATATATATATATATATATATATATATATATATATATATATATATATATATATACTATATATATATATATATATATATATATATATATATATATATATATATATATATATATATATATAAACAACCCATCTGTTATCATAACACCATACCAAAGTTTATTTTTCATCTTTCAGCACCTGTTACCAGACTGCAGAAATGGCTCAAATGCGTATAAAGAACTAGAACAGCGCCAAAATGGACAAAAAACTGCAGCAGATTGGACACAGAAAATGTCTCAGCAGTTTCATAACGTAACAACATCAGGGACACCAGTCTCAACACCTCTATCAAAGGCTTCAAATTCTAACCTTTCAAAATACTTTTCTGGTATGTTTAATTTTTTCCCACTTTATTATAAAAATCGAATTTGTATTCATAGTTTTCAAATAGTTCTTATTTCATTTTTCTGTGTTGATAAAATTGATAAGTTTTTTATAGAATTTGCCTTTCCCCTATTGGGATTAATGTCTTCAGAGCTCTATAAAAATAACCAGCCTTAGAAATGATGGCTAGATGTCAGAGGCCATTGAAATACTTTATTATCTGTCTAATTACTCATTATCATTTCTAATAACCCATTATCATTGTAAGTAGCTTTGTTCATATGTTAGCACAAACTGTGAACCCTCCCAGGGATGACTGTTACTGCTACAGTGTTCCTTTTTTAACAAACCCAATGGCTCATAGCTTTCTACCTTTTTATTTGTCACATTTGTTTTTCCCCTTCACTGTCCAACTTTCAACTTTTCAGGGAACCCCAGTGAGGGTCCAGAAATGCACCTTAGTGGTCTCCATAAACTATAGCATAATAGTAATAGGGACCCTGTATTATCAATTTTTTAACAAACCCATAAATTATATTGGCTCACATTTGTGGTCTTCATAAATCTTTCTTACTTCATTCCTGATTTAGGAATGAAGAAAATTGTTTGGCTTATGGTTAACAGCACTGCACATTTGCCCAGTGTTTAAGAAGCTCACTTTTGTGTAGTCTGAGCTATAGATGTGAGATATCAGAGGAGTTGAGATGGACAACATTTGGCGTAAATAACAGTTTTGTATTTTAAAAAAATCAATATTTTTAAAAAATTGGCAGATTTGTTTCACAAGAATCCCATTAATTTCATTAGCCTGAATTTTACTATTAAAGTTGTAAGATTGATCTGAAGAAAACTCAAAAATTAGTTAACTGGAATAAATGGCCCAACAAAACTTATGGGTTTGAGATGAGCAGTAGAACCCAAGGCTCCAGAAGGAACAGGGCTGGATGACCATATTCACCACCATGTAGAAGGGAATTACAGGCAGTCCCCAGTTTACGATGGGTCCGGCTTATGACGTTCCAAGGTTACGAAGCTTTTCAAATATATTCATCAGAAATTGTTTCCCGGTTTACGACGCATGTTCCGGGGTTACGACGCGTCGTACGCCGATCTGACGGAAGAAATATGGCTCCAAAACGGCAGAATAATAAAAATTTGGAGGGTTTTTTTATGAAAAACTCAATAAAAATGCAGTTTACGTCATTTTCAATACACCCAAAACATTAAAAATAGGGTTTTCTTAGGATTTTTGACAATTTTCAATGATTTTTCGGTTTACAACGATTTTTGGTTTACGACGCGGCGGAAAAACGGAACCCCTGTCGTAAACCGGGAACTGCCTGTACTTGTGACTGACCAGGTCCTGATAGATGTCATCATGAAACAAAGGAGAAAGAAGGACTTTATTTTGTTCTTTAAGTCTTCAGCTGAAAACCCTCATGGACAATCAGCAACCTATAAATCCAAGAGTGCTCCAAACTGCCTATAGAGACAAGTTGTAGGAAGAGGTGATAAATAATTAAATATGAGGAAATAGAATGTAATGTGGCACACCTGAATTCAGGATACATCAGCAGAAAGCAGGAATGAATTTGTTACTCGTTTAAGCGTTTGGATTAAAATACTAAAGCAGAGAATCTGCCTACCTGTAACTGAGCAGGCATCAGGCATTGAACTGTATTGTTGATTTCCATTATCTTACCACATACCTCCAAAGAAACTAGTCTGAATCCAGGTGAAGGTATGTATTAGTAGCAGTTCTTGGTACTATATAGAGAGCACGTGGGTGTGTGGTTACTGATTTGGACTATTGAAGAGAGTCATAGAGTGCCTAATTTGTTGACTAGTCTCAAAGGTTTTCAACCTGAAAATCACTTAAGGGGGGCGTTTGTGAAAAAATCGAAAAATCAAAATTTTCTGAGATATTTTATATATGGCATCATACATATCCTGACTATCTTCTCAGAAAGTTTTATTAAAAAAATTCGCCATAGTTTAGGAGTTATAAACAAAACAGTAACCCTATCATAGAAAAAATTACATTTTTCGTATAATGTAATGATAATGTCAGTATATCAGTAGTAATTTCCTTTTAGCTATGAAATAATAATATCTAAATGCATTATATGGCAACTCTGTGGACCAAAGTACGCATCAGCGAAAGCCAGGAATCCGCAGGGCAGGCAGTGGCGTCAGACAGTCAGTCAGTAGCAGCTCAGAGCTTGACTAAGTAAAACGTCGCTGCCCAACCTGAGCCGTGTTTGACACTTTCGCTTCATCTAGCTTCATTTAACGAAGTTATATTACTTTGCAAGTCTATTGTTATATATTTTGGCTTTTCAAATATGTCATAAAAACATCAAACTGTGTAACAGCAAGCAAATAAATACACAGAGAAGCAAAAAATATCGTATATCTCAAAACTAAAGTTATCGACATTCAAACTGCATCTCCTCCATAACCAAATGCACCGATCTCAATGAAACAAAAAGCAAACGAAAGCTAAATAAATTGTCTACAAACAAATATAGAGTTTTTTCATTTTGTCCCTCGAAAATTTTGGGGAATTTTTTTCAAAAAATCAATCGAAGGTTTTTCAAAAACGAAAAATATTCATAAAAAAAAAAAAATTGAAAAAACGCTCCCTTACTTTGTTCTAATATATAATATCTGTCTACCCGTAAATTTGAGCTCTTAGTTTGCAAAAGTTATGGAGGAGATGCATTTTGAAAAATTTTTGGTGGGGTGGGGTTACCAGCTAATGGGGGCGGAAGACGAAAATTTGGTTACAGTCCTTTGCCTATACAAAAATAAACCCAGGCACAAAATTTGAAACTGATTCATTAAAAACACGGGAGTTATTAGCGAAAAACGATTTCATCAAACGCTCCTCATATCGTTATAAAACTTTGAAGGCCGATATCTCAAAACTAAAGTTATCGACATTCAAGCTGCATCTCCTCCATAACGAATGCACCGATCTCAATGAGACAAAAAGCAAATGAAAGCTAAATAAATTGTCTACAAACAAAGAGAGTTTTTTTCATTTTGTCCCTCGAAAATTTTTGGGAATTTTTCCAAAAAATCAATCAAGTTTTTTCAAAAAACGAAAAATATTCATTAAAAAAAAAAGAAAAAAAAATTGAAAAAAACACTCTCTTACTTTGTTCTAATATATAATATCTGTCTACCACGTAAATTTGAGCTCTTAGTTTGCAGAAGTTATGGAGGAGATGCATTTTGAAAAATTTTTGGGGGTGGGGTTACCAGCTAATGGGGCGGAAGACAAAAATTATGGTTACAGTCCTTTGCCTATACAAAAAATAAACCCAGGCACAAAATTTGAAACTGATTCATTAAAAACACAGGAGTTATTAGCGAAAACGATTTTTCAAACGCTCCTTAAGGTGGTGCTGCCTTCATTGGATTAGTGACTTGATGAAGGGCACAAACCCAGTAGTGGTGTAGAGACATTGGTTAAACGAAATCCTAATCAAGCCAGGATGTTTACTCAACACGAGAACAGGACAAACCTCTGTAGTGTTTGGAGTTAGGTTAGCAGGAAAGTCCCTGCATCTGTGACTCCCACAGGAACCTTCCCAGTAATCTGCCTCTAGCATCTAGGGGGGAAGTGTGGCAAAGTATCCCATGCTTAGTTACAGTTGTAAAACCAAAGAGCTTGCCCAAGGGAAGGCATATTTATAGGATGTGCAGTGCATCTAAAAAGATTATCTTCCAGGATGCTTTGTCAGGGAGACCTTAGTAATATAAAGGGATTAATTAAGAGACTCCATCCAGAGGTCTTCTTGACTTATTTGACATCGAAAAGTGGTAATCATTACTTGGTTTGTGTGTTGAGGTCACTCATAACTTATCAGTTTTCCTGGAAACAGACCCCCCCTGGACAAAAACTGTGCAGTTTTGTTGACACATTCGTTCAGTGAGATCTACAACATGAGTCCTCAATAGGTAATGTCAGGAGGAGGACTGTATCAGCAGGGTGACATTGGAGATGAACATGTAGGAGCTTGCCAGTGCTTCTTTTCAGGCCCTTAGGCATTACTCCATGAAATCGTAGAGCACAATCCTTAGGGTCTACATGAATGTCTGTGCAACTGCAGTCAAAAGCAGTCCTCTAGGATAGTTGATGAGTTCAAGACAAAAAGTAGGTGGAGCCTTGCGTGGAACTCAGAAGTGGCTACCACATCTGAAGTAATGCCCAAGTGGGCACCAAATTGCTAAGTAACCACATCAAGCAGGAGCTTTTTCCATTCAGAAGGAGGAACAAGTGTGGTTCAGTCCTCTGTGGATATGTCCAATACCGGGATAGCAGAGATAGATGGTTTTATTTCTGCCATTGTCTCATGCTTTTCTATCAACTGCAAATTTCTGAAATTCTGCCTTCACATAATTGTTATAAAAGTGAAGAGGAGAAGACACGAGCCACCCAAAGGCAATATCGGTTCTCCAGGATTGCAGAGGTACTTTAATTTCTGGTACATTTTAAAGAGGATACCTCAGTGGCTTTAGTTGCAACAGTAGTAGTGAGGAGGACTGTCTCCTCTGGCAGTTTCTAATTCATATTGAAGGAGGGCCAAGTGTCATTCCATATTGGGAAAAGCAGCTCTGTCCTGAAATTCTGCGTGTTCCATTTTAGTCATTGTTTGCCTTTCTTTGGTAAGGTATATGCATAGATAAATATATAGCATACGTTCAGTAATTCCACAAGGGACCTCAACCATCTCTGTAGATCTGAAAGATGCATACTGGCGTGTCCTTATCGCCGTTCCCTTCCGCCCCTTTGTAGGGCTTCAGATAGGGAAGGAAACGTACAGATTCAAACTCATGCCCTTTGGGTTAAACATTGCCCCAAGAGTTTTTACAAAATTAGCACCAATATTTGTTGGGAACTCAGGAAAGAAGGATTTAACTGGTATCCTACTTAGACGATTGGCTAATCTTGGGGCCCACCAGAGAAGAGTGCTTACAAAACCTGAGGTGGTAGGTGACAAACTCCGGTCAAATGGTTTTCTAATAAATTGGTAGAAATCCCGCCCTAACACCCAGTGGGCGTTTTCTGTGGCTGGGACTTTGTTGGGATACTCTTGAGGCCAGTTGTCTCTCCCTACCAATACTCAGATCAGAATAAGGAAGGACCTGAAAAGGTTGTATGTGCAGCCCAATTTTTCCAGTTGGAGCAGATGTTGGGCCTGTTACAGCATCTGCAACTAAAAAATTTAAACAAAGTCTGGCTCTTGCATGCAAGAAAAAGATTCACGATCGGCGTCGTCAAGGAGTCAGAGAGTTGGATACTTTGGCAAAACAGGTCGACCCTAACTCCCACCTTTAAATGCGAATGATAATACATACGGATGCCTCCTTGACATGTTGGGGGCCATAAAGGGGTATCGTCAGGTACCAGGAAGGTGGGCACTTGTTCTGAGGAAGTGTCATATCAACTTCTGGGGCTGATGGCTGTTTTCTGTCCCGCAGAAAATTGAAACCTCCAAAAAGGACCCACATTTTGTTGGTCCTAGACAATATAACTGCAGTGTCTTGCATCAGGAGATTGGGCTCACACTGAGCCCCTCTCAATGCAGTAATGCTGTCTATCCTACGGATGGTGCAAGTAAGGAATTGGTACTTGTCCTCAATTCACCTCAGAGGGTCTCTCAATGTAATAGCAGACTCTCTGTCAAGGAATACAACAGCCTCAACCAAGTGGCTGTTAGACAATCACTCCTTTCAATTAATTACCAACATGCCTCTAGATCTGGAAGTGGACCTGTTTGCCACATGCAAGAACCATCAATTTCAATGTATATGTCTCGAACCTGGGCAGTCAGGCAGTAGCAAAGAGATGCATTCCTACAAGATTGGAACAAATGGAGGACTATATACCTCTTCCTCCATTGTACCAAATTTCGAAGGTTATGAACAAACTACTAACTTTCAACGGAACTGCTTACTTAGCAGTCTCAAATTGGTCGAAGTCAATTGTTCCTGTTGCTTCAACAACAGGTAAAGAATTCAATTCCACTAATGTCCGCTATTCTATCCCTAACAGTAGGAGGGAGAAGCGCTCGCATCCTCCTTTCTGAGTCGAGACCTTCACGTGTGGATTTTTGTATCTTTACCATGAAGATTATTCACTCAATACTGCTAGATACCTAGTGCAGAAACTATGAATATCGTCTCTCCAACAATACCAGTCTGTATGGAAAGTATGGTTACATTACATCCATGCTGAGAGCCCTGGTAAGATATCTGTTGAAACACTTCTGCATTTTCGTATATATCTTTTTCAAAGGCAAGTGACCTGCTATCACATCAATCCTGGCATACAAGACAGCATTGTCGGAACCCTTGCTTTATGGTTTTGGGATTGGTTCTAACATAGAAATTGTAACTTCCCATCTCCTGTCTTGAGCATTGCAAAGACTTGCTCCTGCAGGGCTTCCCATCACCTGGTTCCTGAATAAGGTGCTTAGACTTCTGCCATCCCCTTAATTCCTGGGCCCAATACAACTACAGCTCATATGCTCCAAAAGGCAGACTTCGTGACTGTTATGGCATCAGGAGCTTGTATTAGTGAACTGGACTCTCGTAGGTGGGGACATCGCTACATTGCTCATACATCTAGCTGTCATTTATTACTATCTCCTGGCCCATCATTCCTGGCCAGGAATGAGAAACAATTTTAAAGAGAAAATCCTGTAATCTGATAAGGGAACTCAGTTTTCAGATAACATTATGCCCAGTTCAAGCACTTAAGGTTTGCCTAGAGGTAAACTTATTTTTGAGAGCAGCTCTCAATAAGTGAAATTCTTAAGGGCATAAGGGATTGCCTTTTATAATCATCTTGTAGATATTGGGGGAAACAAGGAATCAAGCTTATGAACATGGTCCATGGACTTTGAGTCACCTCTAAACTATGGAAACTTGTGCTAACTGGCCACCTGTAACTGTTTAGATTGAAATATGGCCTCCTCTTCCAATTCTTAGAAGTTCAATTAGGTAACATTTTAGCAAAGGTGAACTCTCAACCAAGGTAGCTGTTTTTACAGAATTGAAATGATTTCTGCCATTTGCCTTGGCAGGTAACATCTAGAAGGACACTGAAGTCAAACCAGTGGGTGGGAGGGACCCTTTATCCTATGTAGGCACAGTGGTAACTGCCCTGGAATCCTCACCTAGATATACACTATATCCACAGTACCTTGAGGGTCATCAGTCCATCGAGATTGGACCCAGTATTGAGGGCATGGCTTGACTTAAAAGCTTTCCCTCACTCGACCACATCAGGTACTTTAGTTTTATAAGTGGAGCGGCATAACGTCCAACTCCACCCTCCATCAAGTTAAAAGAGCAGTGAATTCAGTAATCTAATACCATGCCAAGGTCACCAATGAAAGAGGGAGAAGGGAAGGGGAAAATTTGTAGGAGGAGGAGGAGTAAAGGAGTTAAGGTCCCAATGTTCAGTTGAATCCACAGCAGAGAGAGTGGGTGCAAACGGGCATACTCTCCCTGCAGTGGATCACTAACACCTTCCACCCCCACCTTGTCAGGGGTTGGGATCAGGGGATGGGGGGTGGGGGAAGGAACTTGAGTCAAAAAAAGACCATGGAAGGCCATGGTGCAATGGCTGTGGCACAGTCCAAGCTTGGAGAACAAGGTTTGTATTTAGAGTAACCTTCTCTTAGAAGGATTAATTTAAAAATCATAATGAGACAAATGAATTCTTTGTATCCTTCATTAAAAGGCAGCAGGCAAAGCTATTCCTCATTCAAAACCTCATAATAAAAAACATAGTCCCCTGTTGGTCAGATGATCTATGTGAATTAGTACCAGAAACACTCTCTAGCAAGAAGGTTAGACACTCTAAACATAAATTCATTAAAATAAATAAAACAATTCTAGAGAAAAACATATTAGAAATGACAGTTATATTATTAGAAATAGATGCATTAAAACCTTTATATAATAAGATATTAACCATATTTAGAAAGGAAGTCATAAAGGGAAAATAAGATCTTATAGGTCACATGTATCAGAAATAACAAGCACAACATCAATTCAAAAGTATGGGAAAAATTCCAAAAAATAAATGGAACAAACATTAGACCTACACCACCCAGACAAGCTATATTAGATAATGGCAAAAAATTTTAGATATCTTCAAAATTAGTAACATACTTGGGGAAAGCTTTACCAAAATAAGCAGTGACCTAAATCTAGACAAACATTTAAAAAAATAAAGAATAAAGCAGAATCTATAATACCTAATTTTGAGACAAAGGAAGATATATATATAATAAGAAATTCTGTATGGAAGAGTTGGAATATGCTCTCTTGAACAGTTATGAATCTGCTCCTGGAGGTGATGATATTTGCTTTGAAATGATTTGCCACCTAGCACCTTTGGCAAAATCATATACATATTAAAATTTTACAATCATTTATGGCTCCAAATTTGTTTCCAGATGAATGGCGAAATGCAATAATAATTAATTCATATACCCAAACCTGGAAGAGATCCTAGTATTGCCAATAATTATACCTCAGTCTCTTTAACAAGTTGTCTAAGCAAGTTGTTGGAGAAAATGGTAAATGCACGATTTACATGGCGCATTCAGGAAAATAAAATTTTGAGTCCTACCCAGTTTGGTTCACAATGTAATTGATCTACATTAGATTCTCTATCTAATTTGGAAGACCACATACATAAAGGATTTGAAAGAAAGCAAATTACAATAGCTGTCTTTTTTGACATTCAAGAGGCATACGACACTACATGGAGTTATGCAATATTTAAATCATTGCATAATAATAACATACACAGTTATCTTCTAAGTTTATTAAAACTTTATAACTGATCACACTTTTCAGGTGAGAATAGATAATGTTTTTTAAGAATATTCCCACTTGAAAATGGAGTCCACAAGGAAGCATCCTTTGCAGTACAGTACTCTGTTTACAATAGCAATTACAGTGAACCCCGTATTCAGGGAACATCCACACCCTGGAATAGGTCAAATCCATAAATGTTTAAAACCCCTCTAAAAACACTTAGAACTGCCCATTTTGATAAAGCTTAAACCAAGAAAAACCCTGTAAAAATGCTTATACCTGAGTATTTTAATAGTTTTATCACAAAAAGTGCATTTATTCATGAAAATTATAAAAAATACTGTAATGGTATCAGTAACACGCTACTGGTTGGAATTAAAAGTAACCTGTATATGGATGATTTTGCCATGTACAGCATTATACATAAAACTAGTAGAATGAATGATTAATAAAACCATAATAAAAACAGATGAATGGACCTCATCAGTAACTTTAGATTTTCCATAGAAAAAACTCAAGCTGTCATGTTTAATAAAAATAAAAATTGGAAGAAGGTGAAGAAATAGAATTGAAAATCAGTAATATACAAATTTGATGCACACCTGAATTGGAAGTGAAATATGGGCATGAACCTCAGAATTAGCTAATATTAATATTTACTCTACCGTGTATGTATAGAGTATACTTTATATTGTAGGCTAGGCTACCATATTTGTATACCTCACGTCCAAGAATCATTGTCTACCAGTCTTTTGCTCTCCAGTACCAGAGTTCTAGCATGGGCAACAAACGCCATACTACAAGACTGGTCAAACAAGGATCTGTACTCCTTCCGCCATTCTGCATGATACGAGACGTCCTCAACATGTTTCAAAACCACATGAATGTCACGATGATTCTAGTGGCCCCATTCTGGCCGTGACAGAATGGTTCCTGGATCTCCTCAAACTGCTGACAGACTTCCTGAGGTTGCTATCACAGCAACCAAGTCTGCTCAAACAACCCCACTTCAGGCGGTTCCACCATGGATTGTCCATTCTGGCCATGACAGGTTTTAGGATTGTCAGAAACTCCTCAGAATAGAAGGGGTTTTCAGGGCAATTTCAGAGGCTATTGCCAAGTGTAGGCACTCCTCCTCCGACAAAGTCTATCAAGCCAAGTGGACAATCTTCAGAGCCTGGTGTAGAAGACGTGACATCTCATCTTCTAAGACGTCTGTAGCAGACATTGCCAAATTTCTCCTGTACTTGAGGACATCTAGGGACCTGTCCTCCTCTATGATCAGAGGATACAGGGCTATGCTGAGTTCAATGTTTCGGCACAGAGATATGGATCTCCTGCTAATCAGGACCTGTCCGATCTCATAAAATCCTTCGATACCTCCAAATCCAAGGGGCAAGAGGCCGTCTGTTGGACTCTGGACGTAGTTTTGAAGTGGCTCTCCTGACCCCGCTTCGAGCCTCTTCATTCTGCTTCGTTACGAGGTTTTATCAGGAAGACCCTCTTTCTTGTGACGTTAGCAACCGCCAAAAGGTCAGTGAAGTGCATGAGCTTGACAAGAGAGTGGGATTTTCCCAAGGTGATGCTGTATGTTCCTTCACCCTTGGCTTTTTAGCAAAGACTTAAGACATTCAGCCCTGGTCGTGTTCCTTCACTATTAAAAGCCTGATGGAAGTACTAGGACCAGATGAGGAGGAGAGAGTTCTGTGCCCAGTGAAAGCACTGCGGCACTACTTGCACAGAACGGAGAAGATTCGATGTCCTACGAGTAATTTGTGGTGCTTGTTTAGGAATCCATCTCGTGCCCTATCAAAGAAAGGCTTGTCTTTCTTCTTGAAGGATCTGATCTCAAGGCCCATTCTTAGGTTAGAGAAGAGGCTTTAACGTCTGTCAAAGCTTAAAGCTCATGAGATCAGAACTGTCTCTACGTCTTTAGCCTTCAAAGCACAACCTGTCTCTATCATCAACTCTTCAAGTGACTTACTGGAGGTGTAAGTCTATCTTTGTGACCCATTAGCTTCGTGATGTGGAAACTACTTTTGAAAATTGTAGTAATTTAGGGCCATTATCCTTGGCTGGCATGTTGTTGGGGGAGGAAGGGTAGGAAGCTTTTCTTCCTTCCTTTTCTATTCACCTTGAACTTGGGTGTTGAGTCGTAAGGGGAGCGTGGGGGTACTGTGTACCTGGAGACCCACAAGTCTTATTTTTAATGGGTGGGTGGTGTTTTTATATTTTATGGTGTAGGTGATGTTTGTGTTCATTGATTCTGGTCATTTGGTTGGTTAGTATGTGCCCAGGGCAGGGGCAACTGTCTCGTATACTTTGTTAGTCACCAGGTTCATCACTTGTTGCAAAGTACCCACTGATGTAGAGGTGCATCTGGCCAACTCACCACACCCTACATGGTTAAGATGAGTGCCGACCAGAGGCAGTATCTACCTGCAGCAGCTCATACCAGGTAAGGGAACGACAAACATTGTACCAATGTTAATATTTCTGTCTGACTCATTATCATCCATAATATTTTGGGGTAGTTAATCCATATCCCGCCTCCATGTCAATATGGGATTCAGCAATGTAATTACTTGGTAAGTTATACATATATAAAAATGACATTTTTATGATAAAATAAAGTTTTATATATACTTACCAAGTAATTACAAATCAAGCCCTCCCTCCTCCCCTCGTATGGAAAGAGGGCAAAAACAACTGAATCACGCTGTTGAAGTCGCTCCTCTCTTACCCCGAAAGTAGGTGGGGACTAGTCATCTACACCGACGCTAGCACTACCACGAATTTAAAACTTTTAAAGCTGCCAGCGAGTGAAACTGTAAGCAATGTAATTACTTGGTAAGTATACGTAAAGCTTTACTTTGTCATAAAAAAAACATAAAAATGTCATGTTCATGCAGTAAGAAGTACCTACCTCCCAACCCCAACAACCACTGTTATTACTGCAAAAGGTGCTGCCCAGAGGGATATCTGGCCAAGTGAGGGTTTTGTTCTTTTTGTGTGTCTGGGTAGCTGTGACTGCAAGAACAGGCTTATTTAAGCTGGTGGATTTGTATTAAAGTATAAGTTTTATTTTAAAACTCATCTCTCAGTAATTAGTTAATTTTATTGAAACTTGAATTTAGAAATTAAAAGTTTGAATCATTTTTATGTTTACAGCTGGAGAGCTAGATGACACTTTGAAGCAAGAGATGGACCAATGTATCCAAGAAGCATTTTTGACAGGGTTAGATGAGGTTTTTTCACAAATGATGTACCTGATCATGTCAGAAAAAGTGTCACCAGATTATCAGGTAGAGTTGCATTTTATCTTTTTGAGTGTTTATTACTGCTAAGGAGTTTTATGAAACACTTACTATTTAGAATGAATCTTACCTACTGTTAAAGTTAGCTTATATCTTCGCACCATTAGGTGTGATCTGCATTCAAAATAAAACAAAATAATACTTGCCTAACCCACTAGGGACTGCCTCAGTAATCACCTGTTCCCGCCAGGTGGTGTTGGAATGTTTATGTTCTTGTCATAATTCTTCATGCCATGTCCTTTTGCAGACGGTGTGAATCAGCGTCAGTAATAATGTTGGCTATTTCTGGCTGATTTTCTCCTGTACAGTATTGTACTTGTTTTTTATTTTTGTATTATGTCTTCTACAACAAGCAGAGATGAAAGCTTTAGGCTGTATAGGAAAGAGTTTGTGGAAACCGAATGTTTTGGTTGTACATGATGTCCATGTGTGTGTTAGCCTAGCCATTGAGGCATGAGTGTGGTTTTCTTGTTGTGAATAATGAGTGATCTGATGAGAGGATGAAAATTTTTTGAAGTATGGGAAGATGCTAGAGGCCGATAGATTACATAGACAATTCGAAAGGACAGGGCCTAAGCCTACTCATTCTTTTCCTTTTTTTTCTTCCAGCGTTGCTTCTCTTCCTCCTCCTCCTCCATGGCCTGATAGCCAACTTAGGATAATTCCTCCCTCACTCCTTCTGCTCTGCTTTCTTTTGCTCCCTATGTGGTTCAGGAGATGAATAATAGGTAATTGAGAAATATTCTTCTGTTATGGTTAGAAATTTGACTGTTTCTTCTGTTATGGTTAGAAATTTGACTGTATACATTAGGGGAAAGATCGTTACCCCCTCTCTTTTCCACAGACAGGAACTGTAGCATGTCTCAGGACCAAGGTTTGCACCCTTCGCTATCTCTCTCAGCCGTCTTCTGATTTGAATTCGGCATATTCTCAGAAAGTAGTTACTTGGTACTTTAGAGCTCACTTTACTGGCTCATGTGTCATCCATTTTGCAGAGTTATAGTGACTCATATGAACTGGTAGAGTTATCTATGGAATACAGACATATCACTTTTACTTCAGTATGAGAACCCAATGAGAAGCACTCTGTGACTTCCTAGAATGGCTTATAAAAGCGCGAATGGAAGAATTGGAGGGCTCCATCAAATCACTCTCCAATGTCACTGCATTATTACATTCTAACCCCTTCTGTAAGGACCTGTTTTAGGAGTCTGTTGTGGCTCAACTCAAACAATAGGACAATGACAACAACAACAACAGCAAGAACATCCTCTTTCACAAGGTCCATAAACCATCTTATAGGGGGGAAAAGAAAAAGCAACACCTGGAATGCCTTATTAAAGGCAAAGGCAGAGGAAGAGGCAGATACCAATAGGAATTTTATGGTTGGGGGTCAGCTTCGACAACATCACAGGCAATGGAAGTTTTCTCTGTGGGGGGACAGCATTATTTATATGTACAGAAAGGCCCTGTTAATGGGGCCCATAGAGAAACGTGCGTATATTTGCCACCAATTACTCTATGTATCTTCAGTGTCCTCAAAAAGGATTCCTCCAAAAGAAGGGTGATCCTCAACCAATCAACATTGAACAAGCACAATGTTTGCCAAAAGTTTCGAATAATTAGTGTTGCCCAGGTATGTTGAATCATTCCAAAAGGGGCTTGAACAGTTTCTATAGATCTGAAAGATGTATACTGGCACGTCCCAATAGCCATTCCCTTCTGCCCCTTCCTAAGGTTCCGGATAGGGAAAGATACGTACAGATTCAAAGTCATGCCCTTTGGGCTAAACATTGCCAAAAGAATATTTTACAAAATTAGCAATGGTATTCGTTCGAGAACTCAAACAAAAAGGAATACAACTAATGTCCTACCTAGACAGCTGGTTGATCTGGGGGCCCCTCAAGAAAAGAGTGCTTGAAATAATAAATTGGAAAAAATCCTGCCTCACGCCCAGCAGACACTTTCAGTGGCTGGGACTGTGTTGGGATACTCTTCATGGTCTGTTGTCTCTCCCCATCATACTCAAAACAGAATAAGGCAAGTTCTTAAAAGATTCCTTGCACAGCCCAGAGTTTCCAGATGGCAATTAGAACATATGATGGACCTGCTGCAGTTTGCATCAGTAATAGATCCAATACTTAGATCACAACTAAAAATGCGAACAAATTCTGGCTATCGCATGCAAGAAAAAAGATGCGAGACAGACCTCATCAAAAGATTAAAAGAGTTGGGGAGATACTTCAGCCTTGGATCCGGAAGGAATCTCTGGCGAAACAAGTTACCCTGATTCCTCCATCTGTACGTGTGACAATACACACAGATGCCTCAGTGACAGGTTGGGAGGACACTGGGAAGATCATCAGGTGGCAGCGAGGTGATCAGCTACTCTGAGGAATTCTTATATCAATTTCCTGGAGCTGATGGCTGTCGTTTTGTCTCTCAAAAAACTCAAACCTCCAGAAGAGAGAGACAACTTGACTACAATGTCCTGCATGAAGAGTTGGGATCACGTTCACTTCCTCTCAATATGATAACGCTAGCCATCCTTCAGATGGTGCGAACAAGGAAGTGGCACCTGTCTGCAATTCACCTCACATTGTAATAGCAGACTCTCTATCAAGGAAAACGATAGTCTCAGTAGAGTGGATGTTGGACAACCACTCTTTTCAAAAATAGCCAACGTGCTTCCACAAGCGGAAGTGGACCTGTTTGCCACATACAAGAATCACAAACTCATAATATATGTCTCCGAACCTGGACACTCAAGCAGCAGCAAGAGATGCCTTCCTAACCTTCAAAGAAACAGCTTACTTAATAGCCCAAATGGCCAAACAGACATTGGCTCCTATTACTTCAACAACGAATGAAAAGATCAATTCTACTGTCTGCTGTTCTATCTCGGACAGTAGGAGGGAAAGTCATTTATGCATCCTCCTTTCTGAGCCGAGACCTTCACATATGGATTTTTTAAAAATATCTATTGTGAAAATTAATCACCCAACATTGCTAGGTACCTAGTGCAAAAATTACGGACATCGTCTGTCCGGCAACACCAGTTCGTATGGAAGATATGGTTAGATTATATCCGTACTGAGAGCCCAGTTGAGATTTCTGTAGAAACACTTTTTATTTTTCTTACATACCCCTTTGAAGACAAATGCCTTGTGGTTACAACAGTCATGGCATATAAGGCTGCATTAACGGAACCCTTGCTTTATGGATTCGGGATTGACTCCAGTATAGAAGTTGTCACTTCCCTTTTTGCAGTCTTTTGCTCTACAAAGGCCTGCTCCCAAAAGGCTTCCAATTACTTGATCCCTGAACAAGGTGCTTAGACTTCTATCAACCCCTCAATTTAGTGGACTCAATACAACCACAACACACATGCTACAAAAGGCAGCCTTCTCGATTGTATTAGCATCCGGAGCTCGTATTAGTGAACTGGGCTCTCTTAGACAGGGACAGTGCATCACACAAACAGCTGACCATCAATTATTGTCCCTTGGCCCATCATTCCTGGCCAAGAATGAGGATCCTTTAAAAAGGAAATCTGTTCTTATAAGAAAATTCAATTTAGCAGACAAGACATTATGCCCGGTTCAAGCACATCCCAGAGGATCCGATTTTCCTACACCCTAGCACAAACTAAGCACTCTCCCTACAAGGGCTGAGAATGATTGTATTGCCTCTCATTAAAAAGGTAAATCCACACTCCTTTCCTAGGTCACATGATATTAGGAAAGTAAGTACGTCGTTGTCCTTCTTCAGAAATGTTTCTTTTGAAGTCTCCAAATGTACAGGGTGGTCATCAGGGACACACACGCACACGGTTAGTCCTAACCCCTAGGTGCTACAGCAGAAAACCAGGGGTCTTACTGATGGTGAGTATGCTAGCTATTGCTGGGAGAAGGGTGACAGTACTGCAACCAAACCCAGTATGCTTAAGTAAGCCACTGTAGAACTACATTCTAAAACGTAAGTTCATGTATAGTTTCTGGTTCCTTGGTACCAAAAACCTGAAGAGTATTTGGAATAAAGAATGGGACATGAAATCTGTGACTTGACCTCCAACCAGAAATGTTTTTTCCTTTGGGGTGTTGGGATTAAAAATTGAGAGCTTAAGCCTTTCTTGTCACCTGTCAATTTCTTTGTAAAGCTCCTTAAGGACGGATAAAGCAACTGCGCTATCAAAAAACAGGTTTTGACTTAGGAAAAACCTATTTTTGGTAGCCACTGCTGAGTCCTCAAAACCCTCCCACTACCCTGGCATAAAGGCATGGGATTTGGGCAAGGGATCATCCTGCATTGACCAACAGAGAGTATTGGCTCCTTGGTCTCTAATGGCCCGGTTGTAAACAAGAGGGTGGATGCGCATGTGCAAAAGTCACTTCTCTTTCTTACAGGTTCTTTGATGTTGGAAAAACTGGATTCAGCTTTGCTGAAGAAAAGGGAAAGTGTCCTCTTATCTTTGAGTCCATTATATGCTCCATTACGTGTTATAATTATGATGTTAATCACTACAACACAATACCTGGCCAAAAAGACCAACTAGAAGAGAATTCTTTGACATTAGTTTGGTCACCATGGAGCTCTGGTAGACCATGGAAGGAAGGTAACTCCTTGAGGACTCAACGGTGACTACCAAAAATAGGTTTTTCCTTCATCAAAACCTTTTTTATCATACCCTGTATACCTTAAACTAAAATGCTTGTAGCTGCCTGTTTTAATACAGTCAACCCCAGGATTCATGGGCTCACAATTTGCAGACTCAGCGATTCGCTGAATTTTCTGTGGAGCCTATCTATAAATTATTTGCTGGAAAACTCACCCATTCCCTGATTTTTTCGTAGAGCAATATTCTGTATTTTCGTATTATTTTCGTGACCAAATACTGTACTGTACTGTACCTACATATACATTTTATGATAAAGTGATGATTTACAGTACTAATTTTAAAATATTAATTATTATTATTAAGTTTAATAAGATTAGATAATTATATTAAATAATGAAAATGATAATTTCTCTCTCTCTCTCTCTTTGTTTTGTATTATAAATAAATGATGTACTAATTTTCAAATGTTAATATTAGTGTAAACACAGCAAATCATCAATTTATTAAAGAAAATGTAGTGAATTAGTAAGATTTTAGTTAGAAATAAATTTTTCCCCCTTATCTTTTTTCCAGTTTTCTGGGAGTGAGGGGGGAGGGTGTAACCTGTCAAATACAGTATGTCAGATATCTAGACATATTGACCGTGGAAGGGTAGAAAGTGTTGCTCACGCTTGGTCAAATATATGTTACCCACTGAGTGCTCTCTCTCTCTCTCTCTCTCTCTCTCTCTCTCTCTCTCTCTCTCTCTCTCTCTCTCTCTCTCTCTCTCTCTCTCTAAAGGTGAGAGATGGATATAGATAGATAGATAGAAAGGGAGAGTGAGTGAGTTAGTTATAAATGATGTGTTTAACCAGACCTCTGAACTCTTTTAGGGTTCTTCTCGGGCTGGGAAAAGAATGGGGGAAAGAGTACATAAAAAAATTAAGTAGTTAACTAAATAAATAAATAATAAAAAAAAGGGGGAATTAGAAAAAAACAATCGAGAAAAAAATGAAAAGAAAAAAAAAGGGGGAAGATTATATTTTACTTATCAATTTAATTTTGTTTAGGAAGAGAATGATATTATTAATTGAAAAGTTATTACCTTCTGCTAGAATATCCTTTATTGATTTATTTTGTAAATAAGTCTTTCTTTCATGATTCCATCTGGGACAGTCAATCAAGATGTGTTTGATTGTTACTGGGATGTTACATCTTTCACAAGTTATTGAGTTTGTGTGGAGTTGACATCAGATGACCATGTGTGAGTCTGGAGTGTCCTATTCTGAGTCTTGTTAAAATAACCTCATTGATTCTTTGCTTTTGGGTAGAAGAATGCCATTTTTTTAACTTCGTTCTTAATTTGTTTTAGTTTGTTTTGTGGGGGTATATTTGTCCAATCATTTTGCCAATCCCTATAAATTAAGGGTTTAACTGATGCTAGCCAGTCTGATATGGGTGCTTTCATAGTAGTTGGGGGATTGTACAAGCCAATTTTGCAGCTTTATCTGCTTTCTCATTACCCTCAATGCCTACATGGGCTGGGATCCAACAAATTTGAATTTGAAGGCCGTTTGTAATTAACTGATGTATTTCCCGTTGTATATTTTGGACAAGGTGATTATTTGATTTAAATGATCCTATTGCTTCAATTGCACTTCTTGAGTCGCTCAATATGAGTGCTGAAGGAATTCCTTTTTTGTTATAATCTTGAGAGCCAATTGTATGGCTGTTAATTCTGCTGTAAATACTGATGATATTAGAGGAAGGCCCATTTGGATAGTTTTATCACTTGAATAGGCTGATGAGCCCACTCCAGCTTCATTTTTGGATCCATCTGTGTAGATTATGAAGGGATTACCCTTCCGTCTTATGTGTTCCATGGCATGTTGATGGCACATTTCTGTGTTGGACATATATTTCTTTGAAAGATATGATAAATATGTGCATAGTTTTGCCCTTTTTAGTGTCCATGGTGTGACGGATTTATTTCTTGGGTAAATTTGGGTATCATGTTATGTAAATTCAATAGATGATTAGTTTTTTTAGTAAATGAGTTTTGATTTGGGTTATTATTTGTATTTTGATTGAGAAATTTATTTGATGCAGGAGATGTGCCTGCTTGAAGGGATAAGCCTCTTCTTAACCCTTTCCTGCCCAATTGACGTCATATATCTTTAATAACCCCTACCCCCTTCTTGTCTGACTGACATAATTGTGCGTAAAATTTACCGACATTTTTCGAAACGTGTGGTAGGGTAATTTTTTTATTTTCGGACATTTGGTGGTTTCCATAGGCTAAAGCATACCTTGGACCGTGTAACTCAGGCATCGATCGCCAGGCAAGCAGTGCCTATACTGCGTCATCTGTGCAATTCCTGGCATAGTAAATTTCCCACAATGAAATCAGCTGATCCTACCCCGTTTCTCTCTCGTATCTTACATTTTTTTGTATAAAATGTAGGATTACATTATTGGAAACACTCTGTTTGGTATCCTCTATTTTCTATAAATTTTTAGTTCCTCTACTGCATGCGCAAATCCATGGCGTAGTAAAATTCTCACAATGACATCAGCTGATCATTAAACGCAGGCCTGACAGGCCACACTTCTGTCAGAGACCATTTCGAGGCTGGGTAAACACGTGTGGCTGTTTACATACAGCCACGTCAATCGAGAACAGTTTCCAACATGCTTTACATAAAGTTTTTGTAAAACTAGCGGAAATTTGTTAGTGCATCACATAAGAGATGTCTGGATTTTAGGCAGGGCTCTGAATCTCATTTTCATTATCATATATATCGATATTTAGAGAATTTTGTTGGCTTTCTCATAAAAATAATTCATCCACCCAACTGTTATAGCTTTTGAGCTACGAATGATAATGTTGACAACGGTAACATTTTTTGTTTGGAACAGCTTATAACGTCAAAATGAAACTGTTGCTGTTACCAAAGCCATTTTTTCTTGACTCTCACTTTATTCCTCAACCTTCCTCTACATTTTTGTATATTTACAAAGTAATTTCTATGAAAAAATCCGAGGTAGGGCTCTAAAAAAAAATGTCTAGCGATAATTCTCACCTTATGCCTCAGCCGAGAAGTTTGCTCTGTTTCTTACCCACTTTTCTATCAATTTTTCACCAACTGGACTTATTCGTTTTTCATTTTTTTATATGTCGATATTTAGAGAATTTTCTTGGCTTTCTCATAAAAAATAATTCATTCGCCTAACTGTTATAGTTTTGAGCTACGAACAATAATGTTGACAACGGTAAATTTTTTCGTTTCGATCAATTTATAACGTCAAAATGAAACTGTTGCCGTTACCAAAGCCATTTTTCTTGACTTTCCTTTATTCTTCAACTTTTCCTCTACTTTTTCGTATATTTACAAAGTAATTTCTATGAAAAATAACCGAGATAGGGCTCTTCAAAAAAAAAAATTTTCTAGCGATAATTCTCACCATAGGCGGGCAGAGCGCTCTGTTTCTCACCCTCTTTTCTATCAATTTTTTCACCAACTGGACTTATTCGTTTTCCATTTTTTTATATGTCAATATTTAGGGAATTTTATTGGCTTTCTCATAAAAATTATTCATTCGCCTAACTGTTATAGCTTTTGAGCTACATAACGATAATGTTGACAACGGTAACATTTTTTCATTTCAATCAAATTATAACGTCAAATGAAACTGTTGCCGTTACCAAAGATATTTTTCTTGACTCTCACTTTATTCTACAACTTTTCTTCTACATTTTCGTATATTTACAAAGTAATTTCTATGAAAAATAACCGAGATAGGGCTCTTCAAAAAAACTTTTTCTAGCGATAATTCTCACCAAGCGGCAAATTCGCTCTGTTTCTTACCCTCTTTTCTATAACTTTTTTCACCAACTGAACTTATTCGTTTTTCATTGTTTTATATATCAATATTTAGAGAATTTTGTTGGCTTTCTCATAAAAAATAATCCATTCGCCTAACTGTTATAGCTTTTGAGCTACGAACAATAATGTTGACAACGGTAACATTTTTTTTTCGTTTCAATCAATTTATAACGTCAAAATAAAACTGTTGCCGTTACAAATTATAAAAGCCATTTTTCTTGACTCTCACTTTATTCTACAACTTTTCCTCTACATTTTCGTATATTTACAAAGTAATTTCTATGAAAATAACCGAGATAGGGCTCTTCAAAAAAAACTTTTTCTAGCGATAATTCTCACCATACGCCTGGCAAATCGCTCTGTTTCTTACCCTCTTTTCTATAAATTTTTCACCAACTGGACTTATTCGTTTTTCATTGTTTTATATATCAATATTTAGAGAATTTTGTTGGCTTTCTCATAAAAAATAATCCATTCGCCTAACTGTTATAGCCTTTGAGCTACGAACGATAATGTTGACAACGGTAACATTTTTTTCGTTTCAATCAATTTATAACGTCAAAATAAAACTGTTGCCTTTACCAAAACCATTTTTCTTGACTCTCACTTTATTCTACGACTTTTCCTCTACATTTTCGTATATTTACAAAGTAATTTCTATGAAAAATAACCGAGATAGGGCTCTTCAAAAAAACTTTTTCTAGCGATAATTCTCACCATACGGGCAAATCGCTCTGTTTCTTACCCTCTTTTCTATAAATTTTTTCACCAACTGGACTTATTCGTTTTTCATTGTTTTATATATCAATATTTAGAGAATTTTGTTGGCTTTCTCATAAAAATAATCCATTCGCCTATCTGTTATAGCCTTTGAGCTACGAATGATAATGTTGACAACGGTAACATTTTTTTCGTTTCAATCAATTTATAACGTCAAAATGAAACTGTTGCCGTTTAAAAGCCATTTTTCTTGACTCTCACTTTATTCTACAACTTTTCCTCTACATTTTCGTATATTTACAAAGTAATTTCTATGAAAAATAACCGAGATAGGGCTCTTCAAAAAAACTTTTTCTAGCGATAATTCTCACCATACGCCGGGCAAATCGCTCTGTTTCTTACCCTCTTTTCTATAAATTTTTCACCAACTAACTTATTTGTTTTTCATTGTTTTATATATCAATATTTAGAGAATTTTGTTGGCTTTCTCATAAAAAATAATCCATTCGCCTAACTGTTATAGCTTTTGAGCTTGACGATAATGTTGACAACGGTAACATTTTTTCGTTTCAATCAATTTATAACGTCAAAATGAAACTGTTGTCGTTATCAAAGCCATTTTTCTTGACTCTCACATTATTCTTCAACTTTTCCTCTACATTTTCGTATATTTACAAAGTAATTTCTATGAAAAATAACCGAGATAGGCTCTTCAAAAAATCTTTTTCTAGCGATAATTCTCACCATACGCCGGGCAGAGCGCTCTGTTTCTTGGCCTTTTTCTATCAATTTTTTCACCAGCTGGACTTATTCGTTTTCCATTCTTTTATATGTCGATATTTAGAGATTTTGTTGGCTTTCTCATAAAAAATAATTCATTCGCCTGACATTCATAGTATTTGGGTTATGAACGAAAATATGAAAATAAATAAAGATTTTTTTTTTTCGTGCAATAACTCACATTTTTTTGTATTTAGAGGGCTGGGACTCTTATTCTGACTATTCCACCATAAAATATAAACATTTAGAAAAAAAGGACAGCAAAATGAACGTTGTTGGCATAAAATTTCTATTTTGCTGAATTTTTGAAATAATTATTTTTTCGCACTGTCGGCGCTCCCAGACACATCGGGCTCATGTGCCCTCAGTGATGTGATAACTATACAGATATGAAAGGGTTAAAGTAATTAGATCTCTGTAATATTTTAGAGGCAGTTGGCCTGTTCTGCTAGGATAGACAGTTGGAGATGAGCGGAAGGCTCCTGTACATGCCCACGTCCCTCGTGATGTAAAGCATCTAGAGATTTTCCATTGTTTCTGAGGCAGTTGAATAAATTGACAGCTATAATTTATAACTGAGAGTACTGTTGCATTGTATAACATTAACATTGTGTCTTGTCCTGCACCCCATTTGGTGTGTGAGATTTTCTTTAATAAAGTAAGGACTTTAGACCCTTTGGCTTTGATATATTTGATATGATCTTTCCAATTTAAATGTTGGTCAAAAATTATACCCAAATATTTAACACTATTGCACATGTTTATCTCTTCATTATAAAGATATAACTTAATGTTTTGTTGTTTCAACCATCTTTTGTCTTTGTAGAAGACAATGCCATTTGTTTTATTTACTGACAACTTGAAGCCCACGGAATTGGTCCAAGTGGTTATATTTTTTGTTGCTATATTAAGTATTCATTTTGAGCATGTCTCAAAGAATAACTTGAATAATAAATGACAAAATCATCCACATACAAACTATTTTGTACACCTCAGGCAGGTTCATAGTAATGTCATCTATTGCCAGGGCAAATAAGATGTAGCTCAAAACACTGCCTTGGGGGATACCCTCCAAAAATCGTGGCAATTTTGGAGAGTGGTTGATAGAAAGATATACATATTATATACTGTATTATTGACATTTTTAAGTGTTTAACCATGTAAGCAACTCAATTCTCTCTCTCTCTCTCTCTCTCTCTCTCTCTCTCTCTCTCTCTCTCTCTCTCTGGATCTTCTTTCTATCTTATTTCTGTTATTGGCTGGAAGGGTTAGAAGTGTTGACATATTTTTAAGGGTAAAATGTTTAAGATGACTTTGAAATGATATTAATAATATCATTTCAAAGATCAATACAGCAATAGGATAAAAATTTAAGATATATTTGATGTAGGAAGATACTTTATTTTATACATTTGGTATTTAAACTTTCAAGATAGGCAGTTATAAACATTTTTTTAGAGTGGGGGGGTTAAATATTTGCAGATTTAACTATCTTGGGGGCTTTGTTCGCATCCTCCTTGAATACTGGAGGCCAACAGTGTTTTAAACACCAATACTATGGTACATTATAAGAAATAATGGTAAGTTTAAGATTATGTAAATCATATGGGTTCTATATGCCCACATAAATTACGTATTTATTGAAATGCAAAGAGTTGTAATTATAGCATGGAAAATATGAAAAAGTGAACGACAAAGTAATGTTGCATTTATCTTTAAAACTATACAAAACAAATAAACATACAAGTTACATATGCATAAAAAATATCTCTATTATCTCAGTGAGAGAGAGAGAACTGCGAAAGGATCAATATTGAGGGATTTTACTTTGTTTTATTGATATTTTGCTGTGTTTACATTAATATTTGAAGATTAGTAGATCATTTTTTTATCATAAAAAATGCATTTAGTCACGAAAATGAAATAAAAATACAGTAATTAGTGAATATTGCTCTATGAAAAAATCACTGTTGATAGAGAGAGAACAATAACAAAACCTAGTGCCCAGCCTAATAATGCCTGACTGGCGGTGTAACTAACGGTTTTCAGTGGGTGTCAGAGCCAGATTTTTTATGAATATTTTTTAATAGTGGTGTAAGATCAGATTGGCGTTAAGTTGGGTTCAGCGTAACCTATACACTCTGCTGTTGTAAACAATGTGGTGCCACCCTTGTGGCCACTCAATGAACTAATGACGGCTGATTCAAAAATTAAGGGATAGGAAGTTTTTGACCACGGAATGCTTTTTTAAGAGGTTTGAAACCTTGTGTGTGTTGTGTATGTATATATATATATATATATATATATATATATATATATATGTGTGTGTATATGATCAATGTATGTGTGTATGTGTATATATATATATATATATATATATATATATATATATATATATATATATATATATATATATATATACACATTTACACACACAGTAGTACTCGAACTTGCGTGATTAAATAAATAATCTCAATAATTCACAGACACATACTAATTTTTTTATTGGAACCTAACTAATGGTCATACATAAGTTTTTCACAGGGTTGGAACATTTCCGTACACTGAGGAACCCAGCAAAAGTGTTTGTTTAATTTTTTTATGTAATTTATAAGTTTTCAAGCTTTTATGTGTAAATTAAATAACATTAAATATTATTAAAAGTTCTCTTTCTCTCTCTCTCTCTCTCTCTCTCTCTCTCTCTCTCTCTCTCTCTCTCTCTCTCTCTCTCTTTCTTTTAGTGAGATGAATTTTTATGATACAGTACATGTAAACAGGTATGTTTATTTGTATGATAAATAAACTTTTTAATTTATAATATGTACTAATTTTCAAATATCAATAAGATTAATAAAATTAAATAATAATAATAATAATAATAATAATAATAATAATAATAATAATAATAATAATAATAATAATAAAACTGTAATACAAAATTTGTATTATTTTGAACAAACAAATTCTTCCCTCATCTTTTGTAAGAAGGTGGAAGGCAAAAGCTGTCAGACATGTCATTTAACATGACAAGAATGAGAGTGTTGCTAATCAGTGGTCAAATTTTTCTTAAATTCTCTCTCTCTCTCTCTCTCTCTCTCTCTCTCTCTCTCTCTCTCTCTCTCTCTCTCTCTCTCTCTCTCTCTCTCTCTGTAAGTCTGTAATAATTCATAAAAAAATTTCACTCTCTTAAGTAAGGACAACTGTTATCTCTAAATTCAGTAAAGTTAGCCAGCCCTGATTATTACAGCACTGTTTCTCTGTATGTCTTTAACTGAACAGTAGATAATTTTGAATTGATGTAATTTTACCTGTACCGTTTACAAACTGTAAATTTGAGTTCTAAAACATAGAGACATAGAGCATTTCAGAACAAAGACAAAGTGACAGAATAAAAAAGTTTGTAAAAACAGGGTTGCCAGAAGACTTCTAAAATAGATTGGTGGAATGGGGAGAGAGTCACACACTATATTCTTAAGTCAACCATTTATTTCTTTTTTTCAAATAATTAAATAACAAATATTCTCTCTATGTCTCTCTCTAATCTCTCTCTCTCTCTCTCTCTCTCTCTCTCTCTCTCTCTCTCTCTCTCTCTCTCTCAAGTAATACTGTAATTCATAAATAATATTTGACATTTCAAGTAAGGACAATCTCTCTCTCTTCTCTCTCTCTCTCTCTCTCAAGTTTTATTCTCTCAGTCTCCGTAATAACTGATAAATAATTTCACTCTCTTAAGTAAGGACAACCCCTTGAACCAAAATTCTTAGCTGTTACCGTGTTGGCTCTCTCTCTCTCTCTCTCTCTCTCTCTCTCTCTCTCTCTCTCTCTTCTCTCTCTCTCTCTCTCTCTCTCTCTCTCTCTTCTCTCTCTCTCTCTCTTAGTTAGCACTCACACATTTTTACAACTTATTAATTCATTGTACATCTTTACTTGTACAGTAGATAGTTTAAATTGATCTAATTTGATCTGTATTGTCTACGAAGTTTAAATGCACTAGTGTTGCAAATACGTTCTAAAACATTGAGACATAATAACTAAGAGTTGTATTAAATCAAAATATAAAACATTGTTTGTTCATGAAAAAGCATTTCAGAAAAAGAGAAAGAGACGGAATAAAAAAAAAGTTGCTAAAAAGAGGTTGAGATGATTCTAAAATAGATCTGTTGGAAGGGGAGAGAGAGAAATTCTCTTACAACTCTCAATTTTTATGTAAACCATTTATTTCTCTTTTAAAGGGCAATGTATTAAGCTAACTTTTAAATGAAACTACAGTAACTTTAAATTCCATTTAAAAGTTAATTTTAATAATTTGGGAGCATGATTAGCATCATATTCAGTGTTTAAACTTTAGAAATAAGCATTTATTAGCATTTTTAGAAAGTACAAACTATATTTTTTAAAAATTCACCCTATCTATAGGGTCCTGGAACCTAACCTGTGTGTAAGTTAAATATGACTGTATATATGTATATATATGTATATATATGTAATATTATATATATATATATATATATATATATATATATATATATATATATATATATATATATAAGGGATTTTGACAAAGGAAAAATCTATTTCTGAGGAAGGTCCCGTGTCACCCGGTGAAATTCCATTACAGCACGAATTTCTAGGTATAACCTTGCTAGATATACCAGAGAAAAAGAGCTTTCAGGAAAGCTGGGGTTACTACCCCCAGTCGAGCGTCTTCTAGGAAGACGTCGGTATAAGGAGGGGTGAGTGAATACCACTACCACGGAAACCTACTCGAAAGATCTCTCCTTATCAAAACCCCCGGAACAGAGCGGTGAGCCGTTACAGCCCCCACACCAAACACCCGCCAGGACGGCGACACCAGCGCCACCTACCTCATTCCATGCTAGCACTAACCCCAGACTTGGCATGTGCAAGAGGGGGGGGAGAGTACTAGGTGATTCAGGGAGGGTCACGGGTGACACGGGACCTTCCTCAGAAATAGATTTTTCCTTTGTCAAAATCCCTTTTCTGAGTCCAGTCCCGTGTCAGCCGGTGAAATCGTGATAGAGAATCATGCCAAGGCTGCAACTACCAGGAAAAAGAAATGGGGGGTAATCTGAAGAAAAGGCAAAAGTTTACCAAAATAATTTTAATTAAGCAATCTCTTCCGTGTAGCAAGAATATTAAGACTAAGGCATACTAAATCTAAGGCACATCAAAAAACTTAATACTATGAAACGTGGGGAGGTCCCCGGCACGACGGAGAAGAAGCCCCAAAAACCTTAAAATTACTTAAAGCAAGGTGAAACATGAAAAGCGCACAAAATAATTGCAAATATAACCTTAATACTATACACGTAAACTTAGTCTAAACACGTAAGAGACAAAATCAATGAGCATTAACATATACATATATCTGGGGTACGTGGAGCCAAATAAAAACTGTCCAGTACCCCATAAGAAAAACAATCATGGCATGTCAGATTACACTTTTTCCATCAACAGATACAAGAAACATCAATATGAGGAGCCAGGCAGTGAGGTATAATCAACCAGGAGAATAAGCAGAAAAGTAAATGAGGCAGGCGGGGGGGGAAAGGAAAGGATAAGGATATGATTAATTAAGGTGGGGAGATGACACTTCCCACAGCTATGGTAGAAAATTTCAGGGCTTGAGCGATTTTAAATAGTGGCGTTTAAACACTAGAGGTGATTTCCAACCCGTAAATTTAGATAACTCCGAAAAGTCCATATTATGAAAGTAATTAATGGAAGTAGCAACTGCTCGAATATCATGAACCTTGGGAACTGAATCTGGGTTGGCCTGTTTAATGAAATATAGAATTTGTTGTCTTATAGCATTTAGTGAAAGAGTACCACCTTTCTCCCTGATAAAAGAGGACCCGACTTACTCTGTGGAGTTCTTAAAAGGTAAGATTTAAGTGTATAAACTGGACATAAAGACTGGTCTTGAGGAAGGGGCACCACCTTCCAAGGAGACCACCTGTCCTGTGGGTCTTCGTTCTTAGCTAAAAATCTAGGGTCAGGGGAAAGGAGGACCTCTCCAGATGGGAGGAAGTTCACATAATTATCACCTCTAGTGAGAGCCGACAGCTCTGAGATTCTAGCACCTGAAGCCAAGCTAATCAAAAATAAAGTCTTCCTTAACAGATCCTGATAAGAGCAATGAAAGTTATCCATCTCTGATGCTAACTTGAGGACGTCATTGAGAAACCACGTAACAGACTGTGGGCGTGATACTGGTCTCAGACGAGCGCATGCTCTGGGGATAGATGAAAAGTAGGAATCTGTAAGGTCGATTTTAAAGCCAGAAAGAAATACTTTCTTTAATGCTGACTTGATTGTGGTAATAGTGGCGGAGCAAGGCCTTTCTCAAACAATGATCTAAAGAAGGAAACTCCTAAATTAGCTGTCATGATTTTGGCTTCAGATGCTTTTAGGAAGGAGGCTAATTTTTTGACTGCTGAGTCATACTGTCTAATAGTAGAATCTCTTTTATCTGATTCTAAAAACAGAGTGTTGACAGGGTCAATGTTCGCTCCTTTTGGGCTGCGAATTTTATAAAGTCCATAAAACTAGGGCATTCTGAATTCTTGAGGAAGCTGACACAGTCTTGGTTTGTACTGTCTGAGTCAGAATGGGCTTGGGAATCCAAGACTCCGTAATCCCAGTTCCTGAAGAAGAGGGAACCAATTGCTCTTCGGCCAATAGGGGCTACTAGGGCTAATTGACCTTTGAATGTCCTGAGTTTGTGTAAAACTTTCAGCAGTAAATTTATTGGGGGAAAAGATAAATCTTCTCCCAATTGTTCCAATCTACTGTCATTGCGTCTATGGCATACGCCTGAGGGTCCAGGTTGGGGGCCACATAACAGGGAGCTTGAAGTTGCTCTCCGTTGCGAACAGATCCACTTGGAGGCCCGGAACCCGGCGGCAAATCCATTTGAAAGATTCACGTCCAGGGACCACTCCGTCTCCAACGGAGTAGTCCTGGACAGGGAATCCGCCACCACGTTCCGACACCCGCTAGGTGGGTGGCTGACAGGTGCCAGCCGTGCTTGTTCGCCAGGGAGAAGATAGCAACCATTACTTGGTTTACTCGGCCTGATTTGGAGCCGCCCTGTTGATGCAATGAACTACCACTGCGCTGTCCAACACCAACCTGATATGAATCCGGTTGGGGGGCGGATTTTCTTCAGAGTTAGAAAGACCGCCATAGCTTCCAGGGTATTTATATGGAACTGCTGAAACATTGTGGACCACGTTCCTTGTACTTTTTGTTTTGGTGAATATCCCCCAGCCGCTTAGGGAAGCGTCTGTGTGAACAACTAGTGCCGGAGGGGGAAATTGAAGCGGAACTGTATTGGACAGGCCTCTGACCGAGGTCCAAGGTCGCAATCTTGTCTTTAAGATTTGAGGAATGGAGGAGACCTTGTCTCTGAGCTTGACATTGGCTCGACTCCGCCACACTCTGTTTATGTCTTTTAATTTCGCTTTTAATAGCAGGTCTGTCACTGAGGCAAACTGAAGAGATCCAAGGACCCTTTCTTGGGACCGGCGGGATGCTGATGGATTTTGAGGAATCTCCTGGTGAGAGATGCTATCTCTTTCCTCTTGGGAGGCGGAAGGGACAGCGTGTGAGATGACAGATCCCACTGGAGACCCAACCACTGAAACCGGGACTCCGAGTCAGACGGGACTTCTCTGTTCAGTTGAAAACCCAGCGACTCCAGGAAATTGATGACTATGGACGTAGCTTTCTGACACTCCGGAACTGTTGGTGCCCAAATTATCCAATCGTCCAAATATGCTGCTAGGGATATCCCTTGAGACCGGAGTTGTTGTACTACCGTGTCCGCCAGCTTTGTGAATATCCTGGGTGCAATGTTCAGACCGAAGGGCATGACCCTGAAGGAGTAGGCTTGATTCCCGAGTCTGAAACCGAGGAACTGAGAGAAGTTCCAGCGCAAACGGGACGTGATAATAAGCGTCTGAAAGATCGATAGAGGTGGTGACGGCTCCACGCGAAGTAGAGTCCGTACTTGAGCTACCGTAAGCATGCGAAATTTGTCGCATTTTATGTAGAGATTTAGACGCGACAGATCCAGGATCACTCTTTGCTGATCGGAGTCTTTTTGGGAACAGTGAATAACCTGCCTTGAAACTTTAGGTGCCTTACTTTCTTTATTGCTCGTTTGTTGAGCAATTCTGTCACGTAATCCTTTAGGATTGATGTGGGTGGCTGGTAAAACCTGGTTAGAGGAGGAGGGTTTTGATCCAGCTCCATCCTAGTCCTTTGGACACAATGCTGTGTGCCCAAGGGCTGAAGGTCCATTGGTCCCTGAACCAAAACAGGCGACCGCCTACCTGTGTTCTCTCAGTGGGAGGGAGCGGGTTTATTCCCCTACCACGTCCAGGTCTTCCCCTTGGGGTGGTGTTGGGCTTCCCTCTATGAGGGGCTTTGCCTCTTCCTCCCCTTGCAACCCTATTAAGGCCGTGAAAGTAATCCACGGCCCTCATATGTGGGGTTGTATGCTGGTGAGGCCACATAGGAGGGTGCAGCTGGTTGGACCAGCACATACTGTTGGGGGTGAGCCTTGGAAGTAGAAGGCTGGGCTACTGCCGAGACCGGGACGGCTTGGACTACGCGCCTGATGGTGGGGCCTCTTATGCCTCCTGAAGCGTTTACCTCCTCTCGATTGGGGCCGGCCGATTCTGGGGTCTTACGCTTATAGGCAGAAATGCCCCAGCGAGAACGAAGACTCTGGTTGGCCCGTGTAGCCTCGGCCATAACATTCGTGACCTCCTCTTCAGGGAAGAGGTTAGGTCCCCAGATCGAGCTTTTAACGAGCTTGTTAGGCTCGTGGCGGATAGTCGCATCGGCAAAGATGAACTTCCTACATTCCAGTCTGGCCATGATAAATTCAAATAAGTCAGACTGGAAGCCTGCCAGCAAGGATTTAGCCAAAACCTGGAAGAAAGGCTCGTCCGAGCAGGAGACGGCAGTAGCTTCAGTAAGGCATACGGAGTTCAAGGACCGGGCTAACTTAACCCGAGCATCAAACTCCGCTTTCAAAAGAGCTTCCGGCAGCTTGGGGAGCTGCTCACTGAATTGCGTGGAAGCGCAGAAGGGGTCCAGCTTCCCGACCGTGAAAGTGGACGGGGCTTCTAACCAGAACTCATTACTTCCTGGGAATACCAGGGAAGTAGGGTCTGTCTCCCTTAGCTGTGGTAACGGATTACCATCAAAGCACGCTCCGGGCCGTAGCCAGAGCGACTTTGTCCAAGCAAGGGGTGGGAAGGTTGTCTCCCAGGGCAAACATAGTAAAGTTGCCCTTGAAAGGAGTCAACCGTGTTTGTCTGCCTGCCACTCCGTCAGAGTGCGCAGGAAGAGCCGACTGAGCTTGGTCCCTAGGGACGATGACAGTCTCCCTAGGAACCTTGTCTGACCGAATCCAAGCTTCCTCCGTAAGCCTCACGAAGCCTGGGTAAGGGGGGGGGAGATCGGGGGAAGAACTCCAATTCCTCCAACCGTCTCGTGCCAAGACCATCAAGTGTCAGTTTGCCATCATGTTGGATGGCCCGGAGTGCCAAAACGCCAAGGGTTACCGACATCGAACGGCGGGAGGTCCGCAGTGTCGGGGATAACATACTGTGGTTCGGCTGGGGGTGGGTGAGCCATTCCGCCAGTATGTTATCATGACTGGCCAACTTCTCGGAGATTTTGTTAAATCTCGAATCTAGGTCCTCCGTAAAACGCTTATAGAGTTGATTGGCAAAGGCCTCTGCATCGAAAGCAGGTTGGCGAGGAGGGCTTGGTTTTGCAGCCCTCTTACTCGCGCCTTTGCTGGAGGAACCAGACTTGCTCCCGGAGGCTACAGGTCCTGAAACCTTAGCCTTCGACGGGGGGAAGGGCGATGCCTTCTTGGAAGTCGAGGACTTGTAGCCCTTCGCCTTCCATGAAGTCTTCAACTTCAACTTGGGGATAGCAGACGGAGCTCTATCACCCAAGGAGGAAGACTTCACAAAACCTGCGAAAGAAGATATGGATGAAGCAGGGGAGTCAAATAAAGGGGGGCCCGCCCCAACAACCTCACTTACCTCACCACTTACCACCTGGTCCTGCTCTATGTTCATTGGTTCCAGGTTGAGATCCATGGCGGCTACGTCCTCCGAGACCTCAGCGTAGAGGATATCCGCTTGGGGTGGCTGGGTCTCATCCCGGATTTGCTGGATGATAGGGGTGGCAAGGTCTTCAGGCACTGCGGCCGCCACCCGTGCGCGCCGGGCAGAGCAAGTCCCTCAACCTGGCGCCGAGGACGTAGGGCTTCCCGACGGAACGTTCCTGCCAAACCCAGCCACCCAGGCCGGAGGGATTCCAAGGCAGACTTCTTGGAAGCTTCGTCCGCCTGTAAGAAAACCAACAATTAGCTAAGAACGAAAAAAACCATTCCGGGAACCTCATAAACAATAAACAATATACAATATGAGGAGCATAAAGCAGGAGTAATGTAAAGACTGTCACTTACCGACTCATCCTGGACAGTTGTGCAGAGAAAAGCAAACCTCACAACCATCAGGGTGCCAAACAACCAGGTCATCCAGTCGGACCGCACAACCAGCGTGGGTCCGGCAAACTACGTGACCGTAAGGTTGTTGGAGGGAGGCGGTGCACCCGGCTCCTCACAGCAAACAGTCTGTAAGTAGAAAAGTACATGAACCTCCCACCCTAAGCAAACTAAAGCTGGCAAGGCGGGAAACTCAACTACAACCGAATACTCCGGCGGAGAAGAACTCCTAATCATAAACTGGGCCAATAAGCTCTAAATTACACAGAGTGGAAGGTAAAGGTTTTCAGACCCGGAGTACTCGGGGGAATGAAGGAAAGAGAGACCAGGAACTAACCATAAGGGCTGCCAGTAAAATAACAGCGGAGCCCCGGGTATAGGACCGGACTCACTTATATATATATATAATGAATAAAGGAAAGTACTCCTGTAGATAAACAGACTTATCTAAAAACAAAAACAAAAATAATAACAGTAACAAGTGATGGTAAGAACTCAAGAGGACGGAAGGATCCGCTCCTCTATAAAATGAAAAACCTTCGCCCTTACTTCCCCGCCGGAGAAACAAGACGGGTAAAATGCTCGTATGTTCATAACATAGGCTGAAGCAATATATTTTACCGTATCAACGTAACCCGATGGGGGGAGACGAGAGGAATGGATAGTGACTTCGAACACGTTCGAGTAAACAAACCACCAACCCCAATACAGCGATGCTAGGGACGATATGGGAGGGAGCGAATCCCTCAACCAACAGGAGAAGTCCCTGAACTCGGAGAAAACGCCATCTAGCGTCACCCGCGAGTAGAGCAAGGCTGGAGGGAGGAGGAGGGGGGGAAGGAGGAGGAGTAGGCTACCAGGAAGGAACAGGAGACAGGGGAGAATGCTCACCCGCTCAACTGCACCATACCTCCCAGACAATGAATCTTGGAAGGGGTATTTATGACTGGAAGCAATGCAACCCGAAGCCCGACTTCTACCTAGGCGAAGCCTAATATGGACCTAACCTAATATAGGCTAGGAAAAAGGAGGGCAGAAGGGAGGAGGAAGCAACAGGGAGAGAAATTTTGTGCTGAGAACCAACCAGGATCGAGAATGGCGGGCAAGGGGGCGACTAGCCTAGAGGAAACACATCCAAAGAACTCGATTCCCCCAAATGGAGGAAGAGAACTAAGGGGCTCACTCTGCCCACGAAAAACGATCCCGGAGGAAACAGCAACAAAACTCCCTCAACCTGAACTCCCCACCCAGGGCAAGGGATGGAAGCAAACAAGCCTACTCCACAAAATAACCATCACTCATAAAAACTAAAATGTGCTCAACAGAGAGCGTAGCCTACCACGGGAAGCGGTTAGATCTGAGGCTGCCGCCAGCACCCGAGGTAAACCACCCAATAAAAAAAATAAAAATAAAAATAAAACTAAAAAGAGAGCACCATCTTCAAGCAAAAATTAATTAGCCTAGTAAGACCAAAAATAACAGGAACCCAACCTGGGGGGTACCTAGACGGGCATCACTCCCACAAAGGCCAGTAGGCCAATGAGCACGTAATTCAAAAAAGGGGGAGCCACCGCAAGGAACCACCAGGAAGGGAACCAAGGGGCAAAATCTATCTATAACGACGAGGAGACAACTCCAACTGAAAAGAACAGAAGGAGTCGCCTCATGATCGACATGGCTGGCTGAGGGGACGCCGTGGCGTCATAATAAGATCTCAATATTTATGAAAATACGAGACCATAACAGCCAAAAAATAGAACAAAACCCCACAAGAAGATGGTACTTAACTTTGAAATGGTAAAGCTGCTCGATGCCATCTCAGAATGCAGAAAAATCCAAAATAATGGAGACGAGCACACAAAAGAAACAGCGATTTCACGTGCTAGAAAATGGAATGAGGTAGGTGGCGCTGGTGTCGCCGTCCTGGCGGGTGTTTGGTGTGGGGGCTGTAACGGCTCACCGCTCTGTTCGGGGTTTTGATAAGGAGAGATCTTTCGAGTAGGTTTCCGTGGTAGTGGTATTTCACTCACTTCCCTCCTTATACAGCGTCTTCCTAGAAGACGCTCGACTGGGGGTAGTAACCCCAGCTTTCCTGAAAGCTCTTTTTTTCTCTGGTATATCTAGCAAATGTTATACCTAGAAATTATATTTTCATATATGCTGTAATGGAATTTCACCGGCTGACACGGGACTGGACTCAGAAAAGTTATTTTGGCAGCATATTGCCCATCACTGAAAACTATTATAATAATTTGTATGCTCAGGGAAAAAATTTTGTTTATGTGGAATATGCATAGTGTTCTGAAAATGAAAACTGGAATGCCAAAGCGGGGTTTGTCGTAATTTTTTAACCAAATTTCCACCTTCCAGCCAGTATTGCAGTGGCTGCTTTTTCATATATCCCAAACAGTCTCAAAGACAATAATTTCATGCTAAAGAAAAGTATTGCCCTAATCATGTGATTTACTTGCAATAAATTATTAAAATAAAATATTTATATTTGTTTATTAATACAATTATTTTTAAAACAAAGTTGTTGAAACCCCATGATTTGTTTTAATTTTAAAACAGTATTGATCTTTGTGGATTATTTGCCAAAAATTGAGAAATTCTTTATTTTTGTGTTATTTTATATTTTTATATAAATTTTATATATGATCTACAGTTTGTAGAATACAATGAGGTCATTGTAGCTTTTATAAATATTCAGATAAATTACTGAAAAATAGTTTGCATCTTTCATCACCGAAATGGTCGAAAAATGCAAGCCTAGAATATTTGGAAATTTACCTTCATTTTATCATATTTCAATCATTTGAAAAAACTTGTTTTTAAAGTGCGTACCAATTGATTCATCATTTTGTGATAATATTATCTACATGCTTTGATCATTTTACAATTGGCTACCCAGTGGAATGAAAATACAATGAAAAAAAATATCTTTATGTGTCAGTCTCTGTATTCTTTATAGAAATTTTTTTTTTACGATATTACAGTTAAAGGTATGGTTGATACATTTTTTCATTTGAGCAGCTTCAAATAACAAAAAAAGCCAAAAATGAACTTTTAAAACTAGAAGTCATGAGTTGAATAAATTCATGAGCTTATGCAAGGATGGGACAAGTCATTTGATATAAACACAATTTTTACTGGTACTAATCTTGTCATTTATGCTGAAATTGTTCAGAAAGTCTTTTGTGTTCTTATTTTCAGTCTTTTGGTGAAAGAATTGAAAGAAGAAGTCAGTTCCATGACTTGTGATGGACATTACTTGCTACCGTTCTCAACAAGTTTCACAAGTTAAAACATTTGCTCATGGACTCTTTAAAATAAAAGGCTGAAAGGTTTTGGTGGAACAATGAAGGGTCATATTTCATGACATGCATCACGTATTTTAAATCAGACTTTTGGGTCCATTTTATTTTGTCAAAAAGAGGTTGGTTAGGATTTGTATCATGTAATATATATAAAACTACCATGTATATATTTTATTTTTATGATTTTTATGATCTTTTCTACTGATAATCCCGTGAAATGAAAGGAAACAACTTTTTAAAATGCTAGATATAAAGAAAACCTATATCTTATGTTTTTCATGAATATTATGGTTAAGCTGAGTGAAAGATTTATTTATGAAAAGGAATTTTATTTCAAACCCCCAGAAGAGATGCTGGCAACATACAAAACCCTCTTCATGTATTCATAACTAACAATAATGCTCATTACTTTGGGACCTTCCTCAGAAAAGATTTTTCCTTTGTCAAAAAGTCCAGTTTGCAAACAAAGGGATAAATAAAGCATGTATGAGTATTTTATCTCTTTAATAAATGTCAAAAATTAACTGTTACTGTTTTCATGAAGAGGCTTAAAATATTAATGCTACTAAAGCTAAAAAATTTGGATTTTTGCATATACAATTTGCTACAAGTAAACTTTTAAACAGACATTGCAAATAAATAGTTATATACATACATATACACATATCTGGGGTACATGGAGCAAAATAAAAATTCGCCCAGTACCCCACAAGAAAACACAATCATAACATGTCAAATTACAGTTTCCACTCAACAGAGACAAGATACATCAATATGAGGAGCAAGGCAGTGAGGCATGATCAACCAGAGGATAAGCAGAGAAGCAAATGAGGCAGGCGGGCGGGGGAAAGGAGGAAAAGGATATGATTAGTTAAGGTGGGGAGATGACACTTCCCACAGCTATTGTAGAAAATTTCAGGTTTTTGACGATTTTAAATAGTGGCGTTTAAACACTAGAGGTGATTTCCAACCCGTGTATTTAGAGAGTTCTGAGAAATCCATATTATGAAAGTAATTAATGGAAGTAGCAACTGCTCGAATATCATGAACCTTAGGAACTGAATCTGGGTTGGCTTGTTTAATAAAATACAAAATTTGTTGTCTTATTGCATTCAGTGAAAGAGTACCACCTTTCTCCCTGATAAAAAGAGGACCCGACTTACTCTGTGGAGTTCTTAAAGGTAAGATTTAAGTGTATAAACTGGACATAAAGACTGGTCTTGTGGAAGGGGCACCACCTTCCAAGGAGACCATCTGTCTTGTGGGTCTTCATTTTTGGCTAAAAATCTAGGGTCAGGGGAAAGGAGGACCTCTCCGGATGGGAGGAAGTTTGACAAAATCATCACCTCTAGTGAGAGCCGACAGCTCTGAGATTCTGCACCTCAGCCAAGCTAATCAGATTTAAAGTCTTCCTTAACAGATCCTGATAAGAGCATTGAAAGTTTCATCTCTGATGCTAACTTAAGGACGTCATTGAGAAACCACGTAACAGAATGTGGGCGTGATGCTAGGTCTCATTTGTCAAAGCATGCTCTGGGGATAGATGAAAAATAGGAATCTGTAAGGTCAATTTTAAGCCATTATAGAAATACTTTCTTCAGGGCTGACTTGGCTGTGGTAATAGTGGCCGGAGCAAGGCCTTTCTCAAACAATGATCTAAAGAAAGAAACTCCTAAATTAGTCGTCATGATTTTGGCTTCAGATGCTTTCAGGAAGGAGGCTAATTTTTTGACTGCTGAGTCATACTGTCTAAAGAGTAGAATCTCTTTTATCTGATTCTAAAAACAGAGTGTTAACAGGGTCAATGTTTGCTACTTTTTTAGCTTTTGTTTTTTATAAAGTCCATAAAACTAGGGCATTCTGAATTCTTGAGGAAGCTGACACAGTCTTGGTTTGTACTGTCTGGGTCATTTGGCTGGGAATCGAAGATTGCAATCCCAGTTCCTGAAGAAGAGGGAACCAATTGCTCTTCGGCCAATAGGGGCTACTAGGGCTGGTTGACCTTTGAATGTCCTGAGTTTGTGTAATACTTTCAGCAGTAAATTTATTGGAGGAACAGATAAATTTTCTCCCAATTGTTCCAATCTACTGTCATTGCGTCCGTGGCGACAACGCCTGAGGTCCAGGTTGGGGCCACATAACAGGGGAGTTGAAGTTGCTCTCCGTCGCGAACAGATCCACTTGGAGACCCGGAACCCGGCAAATCCATTTGAAGAGATTCCCGTCCTGGGACCACTCCGTCTCCAATGGGTAGCCCTGGACAGGAATCTGCCACCACGTTCCCGCACCCCGATTTAGGTGGGTGGCTGACAGGTGCCAGCCGTGCTTGTTCGCCAGGGAGAAGATAGCAACCATGAGGACTTGGTTTTTCGACCTGATTTGGAGCCGCCCCTGTTGATGCAATGAACTACCACTGCGCTGTCCAATACCAGCCTGATATGAATTTTTGGGGGCGGATTTTCTTTAGAGTTAGAAAGACCGCCATAGCTTCCAGGGTGTTTATATGGAACTGCTGAAACATTGTGGACCATGTTCCTTGTACTTTTGTTTTGGTGAATATCCCCAGCCGCTTAGGGAAGCGTCCGTGTGAACAACTAGTGCCGGAGGGGGAAATTGAAGTGGAACTGACTTGGACAGGCCTCTGACTGTGGTCCAAGGTTTGAAGTCTTGTTTTTAAGATTCGAGGAATAGAGGAGACCTTGTCTCTGAGCTTTGACATTGGCTCGACTCGCCACACTCTGTTTTATGTCTTTTAGTTTTGCTTTTAAGAGCAGGTCCGTCACTGAGGCAAATTGAAGAGATCCAAGGACTCTTTCTTGGGATCGTGGGATGCTGATTGAGTTTTTGAGAAATTTCCTTTTTGAGAGATGCTATCTCTTTCCTCTTGGGAGGCGGGAGATAACGTGTGAGAGGACAGATCCCACTGGAGACCCAGCCACTGAAACTCAGGGACTTTTAGTCAGGTGGGACTTTCTCTGTTCAGTTGAAAACCTAACGACTCCAGGAAGTTGATGACCATGGGCGAGCCTTCTGACACTCCAGAACTGTTGGTGCCCAAATTATCCAATCGTCCAGGTACGCTGCTGGGATATCCTCGGGACCGGAGTTGTTGAACTACCGTGTCCGCCAGCTTGGTGAATATCCTGGGGCAATGTTTAGACCGAAGGGCATGACCCTGAAGGAGTAGGCTTGATTCAGTCTGAAACCGAGGAACTGAGAGAGAAGTTCCGGCGCAAATCGGACGTGATAATAAGCGTCTGAAAGATCGATAGAGGTGGTGATAGCTACGCTGGAAGTAGGGTCCATACCTGAGATACGGAAGCATGCGTAATTTGTCGCATTTTATGTAGAGATTTAGACAGACAGATCCAGGATCACTCTTTGCTGATCGGAGTCTTTTTGGGAACAGTGAATAACCTGCCTTGAAACTTTAGGTGCCTTACTTTCTTTATTGCTTGTTTGTTGAGCAATTCTGTCACGTAATCCTTAGGATTGATGAGGTGGCTGGTAAAACCTGGTCAGAGGAGGAGGGTCCTTGATCCAGCTCCATCCTGGACCTTTGGACACAATGCTGTGTGCCCAAGGGCTGAAGGTCCATTGGTCCCTGAACCAATACAGGCGACCACCTACCTGTGTTCTCTCAGTGGGAGTGAAGCGGTTTGTTCCTCTACCACGTCCAGGTTTTCCTCTTGGGGTGGTGTTGGCTTTTCTCTATGGGGGCCTGCCTCTTCCCCACCTTGCAATGATCTCCTTAAGGCCGTGAAAGTATCCATTGATTTTTCATAGGGGGGTTGTATGCTGAAGTGAAAATTATAGGATCATTCTTATGAATGAGCTGGTTGGACCAAATACTGTTGGGATGAGCCTTTGAGGTGGAGGGCTGTGCCACTGCCGAGACCAAACTGCTTACTAAACCTGATGTGGGGCCTCTTATGTGACTTCCTGAAACGTTTGCCTCCTCTCGCCTGAAATACAGCCAGATTCTGGGGTCTTGCAGGCAGAAATGCCCCAGCGAGAGCGCAGACTCTCATGGCCCTTGTAGCCTCCAGAATAACATTTGTAACCTCTTCTTCTGGGAAGAGGTTATCTTCTAGATCGAGCTCTTTCCGAGCTTGTTAGGCTCGTGACGGATAGTGGCATCAAAAATGAATTTTCTGCATTCCAGTCTGGCCATGATGAAGTCAGAAAGGTCAGACTGAAAGCCTGCTAAGCAGGGACTTAGCCAAGACCTGATTAAAAAATGGCTCGTCCGGCACGGGAGGCGGCAGTGGCTTTAGAAGGCAGACGGAGTTCAGGGAATGGGCTAGCTTCTGTCCGGCATCAAACTCCGCCTTTAGCAAGATTCCGGCCGACAGACAAGCTGCTCACTGAACTGTGAGGAAGCACAAAAGGGTCCAGCTTCCCAACAGTGAAAGTGGACGGAGCATCCGTCCAGAACTCGTCACCTCCTGGGAACACCAGGGAAGTGGGGTCTGTTTCCCTCAGCTGTGGTAATGGTTACCTCAAAGCATTTAAATTCGGAAAAGCCAAACTTTGTTCAAACAGGGGTGGGTAAGTTGTCTCCCAGGGCGAACATGGTATAAAATTGCCCTATGAAAAAATCAACTTTGTAATTTATCTGCCTGCCACTCCGTGCCAGAGTGCGCAGGAGAGCCGACTGAGCTTGGTCCCACAGGGACGATCACAGTCTCCCTGAACAGGAACCTTAATGGGCACCCATGCTTCCTCTGTTAACCTCACGAAGCCTGGAGAAAGGGGGCAAGAGATCGGGGGAAGATTTCTAATTCCTCCAACCGTCTCATGCCAAGATTCACTGTTAATTTGCCATCATGTTGGATGGCCCGGAGGGTAAAAACGCCAAGGGTTCCTGACATCGAAAGGGGAAAATGCATTGTCAGGGATGACATACTTTTCGGCTCGGGTGGGCTGAGCCATTCCCGCCAGTATATTGTCATGACTGGCCAACATTTCAGAGATCTTTCATGAATTTGTGTCAATGTCCTATGTGAATCATTTGAATAGCTGGTTCGCAAAGGCCTCCGCGTCAAAGGCAGGCTGGCGAGGAGGGCTTGGTTTTGATGCCCTCTTACTCGCGCCTTTGCCGGAGGAACCAGACTTTACATCCCGGAGGCTACAGGTGCTGAGACCTTAGCCTTTGACGGGGAAAGGCAATGCTTTCTTGGAAGACGATGACTACTTGCAAAGCCCTGAGCCTTCCATGAAGTCTTCAACTTCAACTTGGGGAAGCTGATGGAGCTCTATCACCCAAGGAGGAAGACTTCACAAAACCTGTAAAGAAGAAATTGGAAAGCTGGGGAGTATTTAAAGGGGCCCGCCCCAACAACCTCAGTTACCTGCACTTACCACCTGGTCCTGTTCTGTGTTCATAGGTTCCAGGTCTAAGTCTAAAGCGGCGTTTTCCTCCGAAACCTCAGATAGAGAATATCCACTTGGGGTGGCTGGGTCGCATCCCGGATCTGCTGGATGATGGGGGTGGCAGATCTTTGCACCGCGGCCGCCACCCGTCTCTCGGGTAGAGCAGGTCCCTCAACTTGGCGTCGAGGACATAAGGGCTTCCTCGAAGAACGTTCCTACCAAACCCAGCCACCCAGGCCCGGAGGATTCCAAGGCAGACTTCTTGGAGGATTCGTCCGCCTGTAAGAAAACCAGCAATTAGCCAAGAACGAAAAACAGTCCGGGAACCATTTAAACAATATTCAATATGAGGAGCGTACGGAGGAAGACTGTCACTTACCGACTCATCCTGGACGTTTGCGCAGATGCGAAGCAAACCTCACAACCATCAGGTGCCAGACTACCAGGTTTCAGCCGGACCGCACAACCAGCGTGGGTCCGGCACAAACATGACCGTACAGGTTGTTATTTCTCGGTACTCCCGGCTCCTCACAGCGAACAGTCTGTAATTTGTAAAAAGTACATGAACCTACCACCTAAGCAATCTAAAGCCGGCAAGGCCGGGAATTTTCGACTACAACTGAATACTCCGGTGGAGAAGAAATCCCTTATTAAACTAGGCCAATAAGCTCTAAATTACACAGAGTGGAAGGTATTAAGCTTCAGACCCCGGAATACTCGGGAATGAAAGGTATGAGACAACAGGAACTCACCAAGGGTTGCCAGTAAAAATAACGGCGGAACCCCGGGTATTAGAACTGGACTCATAACATAATATAAAAATGAGGTGTGTACTCCACTTGGATAAAACACACTTATCTAAATATGTAAATTCATAAACAATAACATTAAACAAGTGATGGTACAAAGGGCAAATTACTCCGAGACCGGAGGGATGACTTATATAATTATAGTGAATCCCTTCTCTTACTTCCCGCCAGAGAAACAAGGTGGGCAAGATGCTCGTGAATGATTACATAACATAAGCTGGAGCAAGTATAAATAACGTGAGTCCAAGAAACCTGACGAGAGAAAAGGGTATTTGGGATAGAGTGTTAAACACATGAAACAGCTAAGATCATGCTTTTCATTACTAAACCAAACACCAACACAGCGATGCTAGGGACTATTTCTGGGGGAGCATTTCCACTTTACCAAATGGAGGAGTCCCTGAATCGGAGATAAAACGCCATCTAGCGTCAACATTGCAGGAGTAGAGCAAGGCTGGAGGAGGGGGTGGGGGGAGGGGTGGAGTTGGGGAGAGTTTAGGCTACTCCCAAGAAAGAAAACAGGAGACAGGGGAAATGATATCAATAGTCAACTGCACACATCAACACCACTCCAAGAATAATGAAACTTTGGAGGGTCCTTCTGCTAGGGGAGGGAAGCTTGACCAAGTCATCTGTGCCATGATTACTCCTTTATCTCCTGCCACAGCTCTAATAGGGTATAACCTATTACAGGCTAGGAAAATGGGAAGGAGTGCAGAGGGGAGGAGGAAGCAAACAGGAGCTCTTTTTCTGCCGAGATTTTAACCGGGATAGAGAAAGGGGGCAAGAAGGCGATAATTTAGAGGAGACACATCCAAAGAACTCATTCCCCCAAAGGAAGGAAGAGAACTAAGGGCTCACTCTGCCCACCAAAAACGACCCTGGAGGAAACAGCAACCAAATTTCCTCAACCTGATGGATCTCCATACGCCAAGGGCAAGGGGATAATGTAAAAATAAACAAGCCTATTCCTTAAATAACCATCACACATAAAACATGGAAACAAAATGTGCTCAAACAGGGTGCGAGCCTACCAGGTAAGGCGGTTAGATCTGAGGCTGCCGCAAAACAGGAGGTAAACAATGAATAAAATAAAATAAAAAGAGAGCACCATCGCCAAGAATAAAAACAATTAGCCTATACAGACTTTATCAAGGAACTTCAACCGTTTTACCTAGACGGGCATCAACAAAGGCTGACAGGCCAAAATATGTAAAATTGTAAAAAAAGGGGGCCACTGCAGGAAACCTGCCAGGAGTGAGGAGAACCATGGGGCAATAATAACATCTATAATGACATTAAGGAGACAACCCCAACAGAAAAAGAACTGATCGTAAAAGGTCGCCTCGTAACTCGACATGGCTATTTTAATAGTTTTATAACAAAGATCTCAATATTTCATGAAAATGAGATGAGACCATAACAGCCAAAATATAGAACAAAATTTCACAATAAGATGGTACTTAACTTGGAGATGGTAAATTTTCTCGATGACATGGTGATAGATGAAAATATGTTCCAAAAAGCACACAAAGGAAAAGGTAGCAATCATGCTAGAAAATGGAATGAGGTAGGTGGCGCTGGTATTCGAGCTGGCGGGGTGTTTTGGGTGTAGGGGTTGCTCACCCTCTGTTCTGGGGGTTTTGATAGATCCAATCTTTCGAGTATCCAGATTCCTGGTAGTGATCTTTCACTCACCCTTCGTTATACCGGACGTCTTCCCTGAAGAAATTCGCTTGATCTGGGGGTAGTAATAGTGGTTTCTGAAAGCTCTTTTTCTCTGGTATATCTAGCATTTTATACCCCTCCCCCGTCTACAATGGAATTTCACAGGTCTGACATCGGGACTGGACTCTATAATATTTACCATATATATATATATATATAGTATATAAATATAAATAGTACAAACTATATATAGTGCCAAAAATATACAGTAATACCTCGAACTTGCATGATTACAGAGTTGCAATATATATATTCACAGACACATATATAATTTTTCATTGGAACCTAAGTAATGGTCATACATGTGTTTTTCACAGACACGCGAACATTTGTGAACACTGAGAAACCCAGCAAAAGTGTTTGTTTAAATTTTTATTTAGTTTATAAGTTTTCAAGCTTTTATGTGTAAATTAAATAACATTAAATATTATTAAAAGTAACCAATCTATCTCTCTCTGCTCTCTCTCTCTCTCTCTCTCTCTCTCTCTCTCTCTCTCTCTCTCTCTCTTTTTCTCTATCTCTCAGTCTCTCTCTCTCTTTTGAGATGAATTTTTTTATGTACATGTATACAGGGATGTTTATTTGTATGATAAATAAAACTTTTACCTAATAATAAGTACTAATTCTTTCAAATAATAATAATAATAATAATAATAACTTTTAATAATAATCAAATAATAATAATAATAATAAAACTGTAATTACAAAAATACAAACTGTATTATTTTGAACAAACAAATTCTTCCTCTCATCTTTTGTAAGGAGTGGTGAAGGCAAAAAGCTGTCAGACATGTCTTTTAACATGACAAGAAGGGAGTGTTGCTAATCAGTGGTCATTTTTCTTGTAATTCTCTCTCTCTCTCTCTCTTTCTCTGTCTCTCTCTCTCTCTCTCTGTGTCTGTGTCTCTGTCCGTAATAATTCATAAAAATGTTAAAATATCACTCATAAGTAAGGACAACTCTTTCTCTCTCTCTCTCTCTCTCTCTCTCTCTCTCTCTCTCTCTCTCTCTCTCTCTCTCTCTCTCTCTCTCTCTCTCTCTCTCTTTGAAGTCAGCCAACCCACGAATATTACAGCACTGTTTCTCTGTATGTCTTTAACTGTACAGTAGATAATTTTGAATTGATCTAATTTTACCTGTACCATTTACAAACTGTAAATGTTATGCTCTAAAACATAGAGACATAGAGCATTTCAGAACATAGAGCATTTCAGAAGAAAGAGAAAGTGACAGAATAAAGAAGTTTTTTAAAACGAGGTTGAGAAGACTTCTAAAAATAGATTGACGGGTAAATGGGGAGAGAGTAAATTTTAAATGAAAATACTTTTTAAATTTAATGTATTAATACTAACTTTTAAATGAAAATACCAGTAACTTTAATTTCATTGAATAGTTAGTTTAGTACTGAATTTCCATCTTTTGATATCTAACATAAGAATAACTTTCTAAGCCCGTAATAATTCATAAATAATATAACTTGATATTTCAATTAGGACAATATCTCTCTCTCTCTCTCTCTCTCTCTCTCTCTCTCTCTCTCTCTCTCTCTCTCTCTCTAGGTGTGTCTGTTATTCTCTCAGTCTCCGTAATAATTGATAAATAATTTCACTCTTAAGCAAGGACCTCTCTCTCTCTCTCTCTCTCTCATAGTTCTCTCTCTCTCTTTTTACAACTTCTTAATTCACTGTACAGTAGATAGTTTTAAATTGATCTAATTTGACCTGTCTTTACTTGTACAGTAGTGTAAATATCTAATTTAGTGTTGCAGATAAACGTTCTAAAAACATAGAGACATAATAACTAAGAGTTGTATTAGTCAAAATATAAAACACTGTTTGTTCATGAAAAAGCATTTCAGAACAAAGAGAAAGAGACGCAGAATAAAGAAGTTGTTAAAAAGAGGTTCAGATGATTCTAAAAATAGATCGGTTGGAAGGGGAGAGAGAGAGAAATTCTCTTCCAAATCTCAGTTTTTATGTCAACCATTTATTTCTCTTTTTAAGGTTAATGTATTAATCTAACTTTTAAATGAAATTACAGTAACTTTAATTTAACTTTGATGAAATAAGCATTTAGAAATTAGCATTTTTTTAGAGACCATGCCAAACTTAAACGAAAATTCACCCTGCACGAGGGGTTCTGGAACCTAACCTCACGCAAGTTGAATGACTATATATATATATATATATATATATATATATATATATATATATATATATATGTGTGTATGTATGTATGTATGCATTAAGTTACAAACGTCTTTTAATATCCATTGCTCTACTCGAAAATGAAATATTTTCATATATGTTACCGAAGGGGAATTTTTAGGTATAAGTAGATACCAACCCTCACCCACAAATCCCCGTCGAACTCAGGTATTCGTATTTAGAATCGATATCAACCCACCTCTGCCATGCTGACCATGTAGTGCGTTTGTCGTGCGTAGCCATATTATGAATGAATTTTTATCACATCACCATGATTCATATACAAGCATTGCTACAAACGTCCTTTAATATCCAATTTGCTCTACCTCGGAAATAATATATTTTCATATATGTTACCGAAGGGGAATTTTTTTAGTTGATAATAAGTTCGTCGTCCTGTGGGCTCGAACCAACGAAAAACAAGAACTCAGGACTACAGTGACGCCTTTACCCACACGACCAACAAGTGAAGTATAAGTTAATACTGACCCTCACCTACAAATTCCCGTCGAACTCAGGTATTCGTATTTAGAGTCGATATCAACCCACCTCTGCCATGCTGACCATGTAGTGCGTTTGTCGCACATAGCCAAATTATGAATGAACGAACTTTTTATCAACTAAAAAAATTCCCCTTTGATAACATATATGAAAATATATTATTTCCGAGGTAGAGCGAATTGGATATTAAAGGACGTTTGTACCTTAATGCTTGTATATGAATCACGGTGATGTGATAAAAATTCATATATATATATATATATATATATATATATATATATATATATATATATATATATATTATATATATGTGTGTGTGTGTGTATATATTCCTGGTTTATGATAGGGGTTCTGTTTTTACGCCGTGTCGTAAACCGAAAAATTGTCAAAAATCCTTATGACGTTCTGAGGTTAAGAGGCTTTTCAAATATATTCATCAGAAATTATTTCCCGGTTTACGACGCATGTTCCGAGGTTACGACGCGTTGCACGCCGATCCGCCGGAATAAGTATGGCTCCAAAATGGCAGAATAATCAAGATTTGGAGGTTTTTTGATGAAAAACTCAATAAAAATGCAGTTTACATCGTTTTCAATACACCCAAAGCACTAAAAGTAAGGTATTCTTAGGATTTTTGACAATTTTTCGGTTTACGACATGCACAGAAAAACAGAACCCCTACCATCTGGGGAATATATACACACACATATATATATATATATATATATATATCTATATATATATATATATATATATATATATATATATATATGTATGTATGTATGTATGTATGTATGTATGTATGTATGTATGTATGTATGTATGTATGTATGTATGTATGTATGTATGTATGTATGTATCTACAGATATATATATATATATATATATATATATATATATATATATATATATATATATATATATATATATATATATACAGTGATATATATATATCAGTGATCTCTATCATGGATAATGGGGGCAGAACCCCGCAGATAAGTGAAATTCAAGTAGCATTGGCCCTCTCCCTAGGGAGGCATATACTGTATATACATGGTATATATTTAAAGGCTTTACTGTATAGCCTTTCCCACACTGTTATAAACACTTCCTATGCACTTAAACACTGTATTACTATTTTGATCTCCTATCACAGTAATATGCATAAAAAAAAGATCGTCCCATATTTGTAATGTTTACGCTCTGAGAATCAGCTGACTGAAGCTGCTCACTACTAACGAAAGAATTAGGAAAATAATTTTTAGTTGCCAAAAGAAACAAAATTTATCAATGAAATTATTTTTAATTCTGTACATAAAAGATTATGATACAGTAATTCATATTTCATTGAGAGAGAGGAGAGAGAGAGAGAGAGAGAGAGAGAGAGAGAGAGAGAGAGAGAGAGAGAGAGAGAGAGAGGGAGAAATGGTGTGTATTGTACAGCACAGTAGCTTGGGACGAGACTAAGTCTTGACTAAGTCTTGACAAGCTGGTGATGAGAGAGTATACAGTATCCTTTGAGTTGCTTATGTATGAAATTCGGTTTTAATTATTTTTACAGTGATTTAAGATGAAGCATCAACAGTGATAAGATATTCTCTTATGTACCACTCACGTGCCTTGTCCAAGTGCCTGTATTACTATTTTCATCTCCTATCACAGTAATATGCATAAAAAAAAAGATCGTTTCCCATATTTGTAATGTTTACGCTTTTGAGAATCAGCTGACTGAAGCTGCTCACTACTAACGAAAGAATTAGGAAAATAATTTTTTAGTTGCTAAAAAGAAACAAATTTGTCAATGAAATTATTTTTAATTCTGTACATAAAATTTTATGATACAGTAATTCATATTTCATTGAGAGAGAGAGAGAGAGAGAGAGAGAGAGAGAGAGAGAGATGGTGTGTACTGTACAGCACAGTAGCTTGGGACGAGACTGTATACAGTATCCTTTTGAGTTGCTTACGTATGAAATTCCCGGATTTTAATTATTTTTACAGTGATTTAAGATGAAACATCAACAGTGATAAGATATTCGTTTATGTACCACCACATGCCCTTGTCCGAGTGCCTGTGGGTATATACCAAGCTTCCAGTTTTGGATCGGTCTCGCTAGTCGCTCTTCTCACGTGAACATGATGAAACATCGCTGTTTTCCGCAATATGGCTGAACGATATGGTGGTACTTTTTTAATTTTAATTTTTCGATGAATATTTTTGAAAATCCACGATGCAGTGAAGCATCTTTTGTTTAACTTCATTTTGTACTGAATTATATGTCATAATGCAATGAACCAACAGTACTAGCAGATATCATTATTAATGGAATTAATGAAATATTTGGGTCTTCATATATCGCAGCTATTTTTGAAATTTCCGAAAATCCGCTATATATTTTTCTTATAATATACATACGTAATGGAAAAAATTCACAAGTGAACTGAATCCGCTGATAGTTGAACCGCCAAGTAGTTTAGGGTTCACTGTATATATATATATATATATATATATATATATATATATATATATATATTATGCAACATACAATGTTTCAAATGGTTAATAATCACAGGTAAAAGATATGTGTCTTGAGTGTTGTTAATTCAACGCTTAGCCTATAGTCACCTTTTGGGATTCAGCAATTGGCCATCGGTGACCTGAACATTGTTCGGAGAGCGCCCCGTTACAGTGACTCATGGAGGGGAGCTTAGTCTCAGCATAGATTGTTCTAGAAGCCTGGGGCCCAGTTCTAGTTGAATTTCTGGGTGTATTAAGCAGAAATGTACTTTTGTGTGTGTATTGTGAAAATCACTTGGTGCAGTCCGTTCTTGTGACGGGGGAGGCATACGGTTGTGAAAAGCGATAGCTGACAGACGTGCTTAAGACATACTGGGAATTGGAATTCCCATTCGCAATAGAGTGAGTAGAAACTTAGAAAATTACTAACCATTACAGACCTGATTATTTTAGTTATTATTCCTGTACTGTATCATTATTTAAATCTATCTCATGTATTTCTGTGTATTTGTAACCTGGGTGAACTTTGTTTTTTAATGGAGATGGTTCCTTTCTTTGGCAGAATGTTTCAATGGAACCATGACTAAATTGAGGTGGTCATGCATCTGCACAGACATGCGTGTAACATAGCCATATTGGGAAGTGGTCATTTAAAAAGGAACTGAGACTTAAAGGACTTGTGCTTATTGGGGTAGAGAATGAAATGGGGAAGAGTCCCATTTATAATTTTGGTGTTTGCTAAGACGTTTTGTTGGGGAAATATTAGTTTATCATTTACATTCCTTTTGTGCTTTTAACATTTTCTTTTCTTATTTACCATGTTCTTAACTTTTTGTTAGCTTTACAGAATAAACTATTTTTGTAAGATTAGGTTTGATTTCCACACCATAGATAAAAGTAGGTGCATTTGTTTGTGAGAGAGAGAGAGAGAGAGAGAGATGGATCACTCAAGGGTTGACGCTACCAGGTTGACCAATGCCTGTAACTTCCGCAGATAAGCACAAAACGAGGTTGTATGGGGTGTCTTTTTCATACATATATATACAGTGTATATCTTAAGACCTTGGTCCCTGGTCTGGGTGTGCCGATATGTTGAGTTCCAGATAATTGTGATCTGGATAATTGAAGGATTGCTGTTTATTCATTTTGATGTAAATTATTTTTTGAAGTCTGTTGTAGATTAGTTCTATTTATGTTTTAGACTCATTATTTGCAGAATTAGTAGATATAGGAAATTCTTTCACACTTTTAAGATTTTTGATAAATACCCCACAGCACAGTGAAACATGGGCAACACCACTGATGGTTGCCTCAGGACGTGGGATGTAGATATCATGGAACAGCTTCTGGCTCTGGAGCATCAATCACATTACGGGCTGCCAATGATTGACTGCAGCAAATTGGGCTCAATCAACTGACCAAAAGAGGCTTTAGATCTTCTACATGATAGGCAAGTTTCTTTAAATACCTTAAAGTTCAGATATATTGGTGGAATTTTATGCTCCTGATTCTAGAATTTATAAGATCTTACATTTTTACTAATGAAACATTGGTGTCTTTCATATAATAATAATAATAATAATAATAATAATAATAATAATAATAATATTGATAATAATAGTAGTAGTAGTTGTGATTGTAGTTGTAGTTTTAGTTGTAGTGATGGATGAAAAGGTTTTATTTACATGTATATAATTGCACAACCTCTGGGAGAATATTATTAAATAGTGTAAGCTGGGTTCCCGTGGAAACCAGGAGAATTTGAAGATCTAGACTTACTTGGATGAGAACTGTGGGAGGGAAGGCTGGGAGGTTAGTGAGATTTGTGGGAGATAAACCACAGGAATGAAAAGAGTGGTGGAATTTCACAGAGGGCTTTTACTTCACATGATGTAGGAGGCAATAATGATTATGGTATATATTAAAAATACTGCAGTGCAGATAGGTGCTTTGGAATGTTTTCCACCATGCGTTATTCACTATAGCTAGTAAGCATGTTTAAAAATTATAAATTAACAAGTAAGTTTAACTGATTTCTACAAAGAATAAGTCCAAGGAAGAATTTGAGTTAAAGTCCAGGAGCCATTTCACATTTATTTTCCTTTGAAGGTGTGAAATTATTATTTTCCTGATGGATACAGCATTGACTGTATATTTTGAAAAAAGGAAAACACAGTGTTGTAAAGTCCTTATATTTTAGTTCACAGTCAGAATTTCTAGGACTTAAAATTTTCTTTTCTGGTGGTTAAAATTTACTTTTCCTGGTGGTGAAATTATGACCCTTATAAGGTAGTCCCCGATTAACTGTGGGGTTCTGTCCTCGACTGACTGTCGCTAACTGGAAATTGCCTCCAACCAAAAATCGCTAACTGAAAATCGCGATAATAGCATAAAAACCCCGCTTACTGTCGCTGTTGACCAGATATCAGCACCGATAAAATGCTTACTGGTGCCGAAAATCTGTTTAACGATGTCGCTAGCCCAGCACCAGAATAATAATAAACGCCGTTAACCCTAAACGCCGAGCCCTATTTACAAAAGTGTCTGCGTATGTCGGCGGCGTTAGGAGTTAGCACGAAGGAGAAAAAATTTTTTCAAAAATCATCAGCACCCTTAGTTTTAAGATTAAGAGTTCATTTTTGGCTCCTTTTTTGTCATTGCCTGAAATTTAGTATGCAACCATCAGAAATGAAAAAATATCATTATCATATATAAATATTGAAATATATGACAGCGCGAAAAAAAATTTCATATATAATTGTATACAAATCATTCTGTGAGCAAAATGGTTAAAGCTAGTGAGTTATTTTTTTTTCTTTGTATTGTACACTAAATTGCGATGATTTTGGTATATAACAAATTGTAAAACGATCAAAGCAACACAGAGAAAGTATTATCACAAAATGATGCATGAATTCGTAATGCGTGGACATAAAAAAAAGTTTTCAAAAATTCACCATAAATTAAAATATTGTGCTAGAGACTTCCCGTTTGTTGCAAAATGATGGTAATTGATTGAATATTACTAGACTGTAAGTGTTTTAGCTTACAATTGCAGTTTTTGACCATTTCGGTTGAGTTAAAGTTGACCGAAAGTCGAATTTTTTCTGTTTATCGTGATTTATATGAAAATATTTCAAAACTGATAAAGGCTACAACCATGAGTTATTTTTTGTTGTATTCTACATGAAATTGCGCACATTTTCATATATAAAACTTTATGTAACGACTAGTATAAAACGGTGCAAACATTACAACAAAGAGACAAAAGAATTTCTGAGATGTTTGTCCGAGTTACCGCACGGACGTAAGGAAAAAGTTTTTTTCAAAAATTCACCATAAATCGTGCTAGAGACTTCCAATTTGTTGCAAAATGAAGGTAAATGATTGAATATTACTAGAATGTAAGCGTTTTTAGCTTACAATTGCGTTTTTCGACCATTTTGGTCGAAGTCAAAGTTGACCGAAGGTTGAAATTTTGGTACATCGTGATTTATATGAAAATATTTCAAAACTGATAGAAGCTACAACCATGAGTTACTTTTTATTGCATTCTACATGAAATTGCGCACATTTTCATATATAAAACTTTATGTAACGACTAATATAAAACGGTACAAACATTACGACAAAGTGATGCAAGAATTTCAGAGATGTTCGCCAGAAGTTGCACATGGACGTAAGGAAAAAGTTTTTTAAAAAATTGACCATAAATCGAAATATTGTGCTAGAGACTTCCAATTTGTTGCAAAATGAAGGTAAATATTTGAATATTACTAGAATGTAAGAGTTTTAGCTTACAATTGCGTTTTTCGACCATTTCGGTCGAGTCAAATTTGACCGAAGTTTGAAATTTTGGCACTTATGATTTATGTGAAAATATTTCCAAACTGATGAAAGCTACAACTGGGGGTTGTTTTCTGTTGTATTCTACATGAAATTGCGCACATTTTCATATATAAAACTTGATGTAACAGCAAATATAAAACGGTGCAAAAATTACGACAAAATGACGAAGGAATTTCTGAAATTTTTGGCAGAGTTACCGCGCGCGGACGTAAGGAAAAAGTTTTTTTTAAAAATTCACCATAAATCGATATATTGTGCTAGAGACTTCCAATTAGTTGCAAAATGAAGGTACATGATTACATATTACTAGAATGTAAGAGTTTTAGCTTACAATTGCGTTTTTCGACCATTTTGGTCGAGTCTGAGTTGACCAAGGTTGAAATTTTTGTAGTCGATGTAACGGTATGTCCACTCGTCACCCGACAGACAATTTTAGTTGACTTACGATACACGTCCAGTCGGCGTTTAAGGGTAAAACTGATGCTGCCGGTAAATGGGGACTGCCTGTATTTCTTGGAACTTGAAATTCCATTTTCCCATAGCATTCTGTTCATGAAATTAGTGACATTTAATATTACCTACTGTAGTACTAGAGGTTAACTCAGTCAAAATAGATAAACGAAAAATATTTACATAGATGCTTTGACCATCAGGCCTTTTGTTTTCCAAGGGAGTGGAACTTTGATATTTGTTCTATGTATGATGCCTTCTTATAAATAAAAGTTACAATTTGTATCCTTACAGTGCATGTGAGGGAGTAGATCTACTCTCTCTGTCAGCTGAAGGAACACAGACAGGTGTTCTTGCTGGTAACAAGGGACCATCCTCATCATCTGGCTTAGCTACTGAACTTTCAGACGAAGACAAGAGAATGCTTGATGCATACCAGCATTCAGTACCTGATGAATATGCAGATGTTGATTTGGTTCATGCTCTCTGTGTGAAAATTCATAAATCACAACCGCCAGGTGAGTTGATATAAAGCTGTCTTTAGAGTAGAGAATCTAATTTTATTTTATTCATTGTGTCTTTATTATTATTTCTTGCACAAAGATTCCAGGACCTAAATATCTGTGAAACAACGAATACCTGGAACATTGTAGCATAGCTGGAATTTGGCTTTTAAACTGGCCATTATCATACTTAGTGTGTTGACTGCTAATAGGATGAACATTTATTTTTAGGGACTTGATGTCTATTATGGACATCAAGTCTAGGGCAACCATTCTAAGAAAAGGTTACTCTGAATACAAACCTTGATCTCCAACCATAGACTGTGCCATAGGCATTGTACTATAGCCTCCCATGGTCTTTGGCTTGAGTTACCTTGCTTGAGGGTACAATCAGGAATTTTTCCTCTTTTTGTTCATTACCTTTTTTTTTTTTTAAGTGCCCTCTTCTTTACCTAATATTTTCCTTCTCAGCTTTTTAATATTCTCTAAATCCACCCTGACTGCCCTCCTTCAGTTATTATGTCAAACCTATTGTGTTTCTTTATTGCCTTACAAGGTGTCCCGGCTCCACCTGTTGACGAGTTGCTTCCAGAACTTTTTTTTTAATGACATATGGTCGTCTTTGTTCTTCCTTAAAATGAATTTAGAGCAAATAACATAAATACTGTTTTGTTAATTTCATTGTTTGTTGTTCTGTTGATTTTTACTATGCTGTTGCTGTTATGAATTTATTTATTAGTTGTACTTCTAATTTTATGTTGTTAATTTTAATTCTTTTGGGAGGGATTGAGTGGAACCCCAGGCCTGCTACTCATTACCATAAGAAAATTGCAGAATACTTTACTCTTGTATTCAAGGGTTAAGGCCAAATTTTCTTGATCTTCAGAATTGTGCTCATTAGTACAATTTGATGTTTTCATCTGAGACACTTGAAAGCAGTAACAAATCAGAGGTTGGGTTTTTAATCCCAGGGTTTGGTGGCCCTGACTTTATTTATCATCGCAACATCCCACCTTCACAAAGTGTGTCTGTATACACTAGGTCTGGACAGCCTATTTATCAACAGAAAAACTTGGAGTGTAGTTGCCATGAAGTTCAGACTTTTAACAAGTTTCACATGTTTATGTAATTGCTGTTTACCACAATCCAAATATTGACAATCCTCTATATGATTGAAAGGACTAGTATGGCTCCACACAGGATTCAAGTCCTTCATTCGCAATTGCAGAGACTGCAATACAAAGCACAGTGAGTAGCTTAATTCAAATTCTACAGATTAACATGGCCAGTTTGCTATAGTGTTCAGTGTGTCCTATTTTGTCCAGCTAATGTATATTTTGGTAATAGATTAGACATCATATTCACAGGTTTTCCAGCTATCGTCAATCCAAGGTCTGTAAGTGTATAGGCACTTCTGACCATATCTGTCAATCAGTAGACTATATTCCAAATGCCACCTTTGGAAAAACAGTCTGGCTGAAATCTAGAGCTAATTAGGGTCGCATTACTGAGGCTTGTCAGGCACTTAACCCTTTAACGCCGACTGGACGTATTTTACGTCGGCAAAAGTTGTCTGTCGGCTGCCGAGTTGACGTAAAATACGTTGACTACAAAAATTTTTTTAAAATATTCGCGGAAAAGTACTTATAGGCCTCGTTTGCGAAAAATTTTAAATCGCGCCTTGAGGGATGCTGGGAGTTCACGGATCACACTGTTGTTTTGTTTACAAGCGTGACCCAGCTGCACATGTGCGAATTTCTTTCTTATCCCAAAAGAAAGCATCAGCTAACTCTGCTGAAAATCTCAGAAATTCTTTAGTCATTTTGTCATAATTTTTGCACCGTTTTCTATTAGCCTTTACATAAAGTTTTATATATGAAAATGTGCGCAATTTCATGTAGAATACAACAAAAAATAACTCGTAGTTGTAGCTTTTATCAATTTTGACATATTTTCATATAAATCTCGATAAGTGCCAAAATTTCAACCTTCCGTCAACTTTGACTTGACCGAAATGGTCGAAAAATGCAATTGTAAGCTAAAACTCTTACATTCTAGTAATACTGTATTCAATCATTTACCTTCGTTTTGCAACAAGCGAGAAGTCTCGTCTCTAGCACAATGTTTTGATTTATGGTGAATTTTTGAAAACTTTTTCCTTACATCTGCGCTTACTCTGCTGAAAATCTTGTAAGAGCCTGACGCCGTCTCTTCCAAACGTGTGTGTTCGTGTGTTCATCGTCCATCGGAGTGGACAAGACAACAAGAGCATCTCGTTTTCTTTCTCTAAAGGAACGGGATTTCAACCATACAATATTTCCGTCTGTTTCTCCCTAACCATTGTTGTCTTGATGTATGTACAATCACCACTACTTGCATTGCCATGCAAGCATTCTAATCATGTACTCAATATGTTCCAACGAATCTTCTGTATCAAACTGTGTGTATGTTTCTGTTTATGAAGACGCCAAACGTCTCGCCACTCCGATAGACGACGAACACACGTGTTTGGAAGAGACGGCGTCACGCTCTTACAATCTCAGAAATTCTTTAGTCTCATTGTCGTAATTTTTGCACAGTTTTCTATTAACCGTTACATAAAGTTTATCTATGAAAATGTGTGCAATTTCATGTAGAATACAAAAAAAATAACTCGTGGTTATAGCTTTTATCAATTTTGACATTTTCATATAAATCACGATAAGTGCCAAAATTTCAACCTTCGGTCAACTTTGACTCGACCGAAATGGTAGAAAAATGCAATTGTAAGCTAAAACTTACATTCTAGTAATATTCAATCATTTACCTTCATTTTGCAACAAACGAGAAGTCTCTAGCACAATATTTCGATTTATGGTGAATTTTTGAAAAAAACTTTTTCCTTACGTCCGCGCGCGCTAACCCTGCTGAAAATCTCAGAAATTCTTTAGTCACTTTGTCATAATTTTTGCACCGTTTTATATTAGCCGTTACATAAAGTTTTATATATGAAAATGTGCGCAATTTCATGTAGAATACAACAAAAAGCAACCCGTGGTTGTAGCTTTTATCAGTTTTGAAATATTTTCATATAAATCACGATAAGTGCCAAAATTTCAACCTTCGTTCAACTTTGACTCGACCGAAATGGTTGAAAAGCGCAATTGTAAGCTAAAACTCTTACATTCTAGTAATATTCAATTATTTACCTTCATTTTGCAACAGATTGGAAGTATCTAGCACAATATTTCGATTTATGGTGAATTTTTGAAAAAACTTTTTTCCTTACGCCCACGCCCGTAACTCGCGAACATCTCAGATATTCTTTCGTCACTTTGTCGTAATGTATGCACCGTTTTTATATTATTCGTTAAATAAAGTTTTATATATGAAAATGTGTGCAATTTCATGTAGAATACAATAAAAACAACCCATGGTTGTAGCTTTTATCAGTTTGGAAATATTTTCATATAAATCACGATAAGTGCCAAAATTTCAACCTTCGGTCAACTTTGACTCGACCGAAATGGTCGAAAAACGCAATTGTAAGCTAAAACTCTTACATTCTAGTAATATTCAATTATTTACCTTCATTTTGCAACAAATTGGAAGTCTCTAGCACAATATTTCGATTTAAGGTGAATTTTTGAAAAAACTTTTTCCTTATTTCCGTGCGCAGTAACTCTGCGAACATCTCAGAAATTCTTTCGTCACTTTGTCGTCGTCTATGCATCGTTTTATATTAGTCGTTACATAAAGTTTTATATATGAAAATGTGCACAATTTCATGTAGAATACAACAAAAAATAACTCATTGTTGTAGCTTTTATCAGTTCTGAAATATTTTCATATAATCCACGATAAGTGCCGAAATTTCAACCTTCGGTCAAGTTTGACTCGACCGAAATGGTCGAAAAACGCAATTGTAAGCTAAAACTCTTACATTCTAGTAATATTCAATCATTTACCTTCATTTTGCAACAAATTGGAAGTCTCTCGCACAATATTTCGATGTATGGAGAATTTTTGAAAAAAAAAACTTTTTCCATACGTCAGTGCGCGGTAACTCGGCTGAACATCTCGGAAATTCTTTCATCACTTTGTCATTATGTTTGCACCGTTTTGTATTAGTCGTTACATAAAGTTTTATATATGAAAATGTGTGCAATTTCATGTAGAATACAACAAAAAATAACTCATGGTTGTAGCTTTGATCAATTTTGAAATATTTTCATATAAATCACGATAAGTGCCAAAATTTCAACCTTCGGTCAACTTTAACTCGACCGAAATGGTAGAAAAACGCAATTGTAAGTAAGCTAAAACTCTTACATTCTAGTAATATTCAATCATTTACCTTCATTTTGCAATAAATTGGAAGTCTCTAGCACAATATTTCGATTTATGGTGAATTTTTGAAAAACATTTTCCTTACGTCTGCACGGTAACTTCGTCCAACATCTCAGAAATTCTTTAAATCACTTTGTCGTAATGTTTCCACCGTTTATATTAGTCGTTACATAAAGTTTTATATTTGAAAATGTGCGCAATTTCATGTAGAATACATTAAAAATAACTCATTGTTGTAGCTTTTATCAGTTCTGAAATATTTTCATATAAATCACAATAAATAGAAAAAATTCGACCTTCGGTCAACACTAACGCGACCAAAATGGTCGAAAACTGCAATTGTAAGCTAAAACACTTACAGTCTAGTAATATCCAATCAATTACCTTCATTTTACAACAAATGGGAAGTCTCTCGCACAATATTTCGATTTTGGTGAATTTTTGAAAAAAAACTTTTTACGTCCGCGTGTTACGAATTCATACATCATTTTGTGATAATATTTTCTCTGTGTTGCTTTGATCGTTTTACAAATTGTTATATACCAAAATCATCGCAATTTCGTGTACGATACAAAGAAAAAAATAACTCATTAGCTTTAACTGTTTTGCTCCTAGCGCGATTTGTGTACAATTATATATGAAATTTTTTTTTTGTGCTGTCATATATTTCAATATTTATATGATGATGATATTTTTTCATTTCTGATGGTTGCGTACTAAACTTCAGGCAATGACAAAAAAAAGGAGCCAAAAAACGAACTCTTAATCTTAAAACTAAGGGTGCTGTGATTTTTTGAAAAAAATTTTTCTGCTTCGCGCTAACTCCCAAACACCGCTGGCATACGGCAGACACTTTTGTAAATAGAAGCTCTCGTTTAATGGTTAAGTCGAAATTTAACCTAACTATGTCATGTTTTGAAATTAACTTAGCTATTTTTTTGTTAACCCTTAACGCTACTGGACGTATCATACGTCGACTAAAATTGTCTGTTGGGTGCCAAGTGGACGCATCAGACGTCGTCGACTACAAAAATTTCAACCTTCGGTCAACTTTGACTCGACCGAAATGGTCGAAAAACGCAATTGTAAGCTAAAACTCTTACATTCTAGTAATATTCAAGCATTTACTTTCATTTTGCAACAAATTGGAAGTCTCTAGCACAATTTTTCGATTTATGGTGAATTTTGAAAAACTTTTTCCTTACGTCTCGTAACTCGGCCGAAAATTCCAGAAATTCTTTCGTCATTTTGTCGTAATTTTTGCACTGTTTTATATTAGCCGTTACGTAAAGTTTTATATATGAAAATGTGCGCAATTTCATGTAAAATACAACAAAATACAACCCATGGTTGTAGCTTTTATTAGTTTGGAAATATCTTCATATAAATCTCGATAACTGCCAAAATTTCAACCTTCGGTCAACTTTGACTTGACCGAAATGGTCAAAAAACGCAATTGTAAGCTAAAACTCTTACATTCTAGTAGTATTTAATCATGTACCTTCATTTTGCAACAAATGGGAAGTCTCTAGCACAATATTTCGATTTATGATGAATTTTTGAAAAAAACTTTTCCTTACGTCCGCGCCAGAAATTCTTTCACACGTTGTCGTAATGTTTGCACCGTTTTTATTAGTCGTTACATAAAATTTTATATATGGAAATGTGTGCAATTTCATGTAGAATACAACAGAAAATAACTCATGGTTGTAGCTTTCATCAGTTTTGAAATATTTTCATATAAATCTTGATAACTGCCAAAATTTCAAGCTTCGGTCAACTTTAACTCGACCAAAATGGTAAAAAAACGCAATTATAAGCTAAAACTCTTACATTCTAGTAGTATTCAATCATGTACCTTCATTTTGCAACAAACTGGAAGTCTCTAGCACAATATTTCGATGTATGGAGAATTTTTGAAAAAAAACTTTTTCCATACGTCAGTCGCGTGTAACTCGCTGAACATCTCAGAAATTCTTTCATCACTTTGTCATTATGTTTGCACGTTTTATATTAGTCGTTACATAAAGTTTTATATATGAAAATGTGTGCAATTTCATGTAGAATACAACAAAAATAACTCATGGTTGTAGCTTTTATCAGTTTTGAAATATTTTCATATAAATCACGATAAGTGCCAAAATTTCAACCTTCGGTCAACTTTAACTCGACCGAAATGGTAGAAAAACGCAATTGTAAGTAAGCTAAAACTCTTACATTCTAGTAATATTCAATCATTTACCTTCATTTTGCAACAAATGGGAAGTCTCTAGCAGAATATTTCGATTTATGATGAATTTTTGAAAAAAAACTTTTTCCTTACGTCCGCGCCAGAAATTCTTTCGTCACGTTGTCGTAATGTTTGCACCGTTTTTTATTAGTCGTTACATAAAATTTTATATATGGAAATGTGTGCAATTTCATGTAGAATACAACAGAAAATAACTCATGGTTGTAGCTTTCATCAGTTTTGAAATATTTTCATATAAATCTTGATAACTGCCAAAATTTCAAGCTTCGGTCAACTTTAACTCGACCAAAATGGTAAAAAAACGCAATTATAAGCTAAAACTCTTACATTCTAGTAGTATTCAATCATGTACCTTCATTTTGCAACAAACTGGAAGTCTCTAGCACAATATTTCGATGTATGGAGAATTTTTGAAAAAAAAAAACTTTTTCCATACGTCAGTGCGCGGTAACTCGGCTGAACATCTCAGAAATTCTTTCATCACTTTGTCATTATGTTTGCACCGTTTTATATTAGTCGTTACATTAAGTTTTATATATGAAAATGTGTGCAATTTCATGTAGAATACAACAAAAAATAACTCATGGTTGTAGCTTTTATCAGTTCTGAAATATTTTCATATAAATCACGATAAGTGCCAAAATTTCAACCTTCGGGTCAACTTTAACTCGACCGAAATGGTAGAAAAACTCAATTGTAAGTAAGCTAAAACTCTTACATTCTAGTAATATTCAATCATTTACCTTCATTTTGCAATAAATTGGAAGTCTCTAGCACAATATTTCGATTTATGGTGAATTTTTGAAAAAAACATTTTCCTTACGTCTGCACGGTAACTCGTCCGAACATCTCAGAAATTCTTTCGTCACTTTGTCGTAATGTTTCCACCGTTTATATTAGTCGTTACATAAAGTTTTATATTTGAAAATGTGCGCAATTTCATGTAGAATACATTAAAAATAACTCATTGTTGTAGCTTTATCAGTTCTGAAATATTTTCATATAAATCACAATAAATAGAAAAATTCGACCTTCGGTCAATTTTAACGCGACCAAAATGGTCGAAAACTGCAATTGTAAGCTAAAACACTTACAGTCTAGTAATATCCAATCAGTTACCTTCATTTTACAACAAATGGGAAGTCTCTCGCACAATATTTCGATTTTGGTGAATTTTTGAAAAAAACTTTTTACGTCCGCTGTTACTTAATTCATACATCATTTTGTGATAATATTTTTCTGTGTTGCTTTGATCGTTTTACAAATTGTTATATACCAAAATCATCGCAATTTCGTGTACGATACAAAGAAAAAATAACTCATTAGCTTTAACTGTTTTGCTCCTAGCGCGATTTGTGTACAATTATAAATGAAATTTTTTTTTCGTGCTGTCATATATTTCAATATTTATATATGATGATGATATTTTTTTTCATTTCTGATGGTTGCGTACTAAACTTCAGGCAATGACAAAAAAAGGAGCCAAAAACGAACTCTTAATCTTAAAAACTAAGGGTGCTGTGATTTAAAAAAAAAAATTTTTCTGCTTCGGCGCTAACTCCCAAACACCGCTGGCATACGGCAGACACTTTTGTAAATAGAAGCTCGACGTTTAATGGTTAAGTCGAAATTTAACCTAACTATGTCATGTTTTGAAATTAACTTAGCTATTTTTTTTGTTAACCCTTAAACGCCTACTGGACGTATCATACGTCGACTAAAATTGTCTGTTGGGTGCCAAGTGGACGTACCGTACGTCGACTACAAAAAATTTCAACCTTCGGTCAACTTTGACTCGACCGAAATGGTCGAAAAACGCAATTGTAAGCTAAAACTCTTACATTCTAGTAATATTCAAGCATTTACTTTCATTTTGCAACAAATTGGAAGTCTCTAGCACAATTTTTCGATTTATGGTGAATTTTTGAAAAAAACTTTTTCCTTACGTCCGCTCGGTAACTCGGCCGAAAATTCCAGAAATTCTTTCGTCATTTTGTCGTAATTTTTTGCACTGTTTTATATTAGCCGTTACGTAAAGTTTTATATATGAAAATGTGCGCAATTTCATGTAAAATACAACAAAATACAACCCATGGTTGTAGCTTTTATTAGTTTGGAAATATCTTCATATAAATCTCGATAACTGCCAAAATTTCAACCTTCGGTCAACTTTGACTCGACCGAAATGGTCAAAAAACGCAATTGTAAGCTAAAACTCTTACATTCTAGTAGTATTCAATCATGTACCTTCATTTTGCAACAAATGGGAAGTCTCTAGCACAATATTTCGATTTATGATGAATTTTTGAAAAACTTTTCCTTACGTCCGCGCCAGAAATTCTTTTCATCACGTTGTCGTAATGTTTGCACCGTTTTTATTAGTCGTTACATAAAATTTTATATATGGAAATGTGTGCAATTTCATGTAGAATACAACAGAAAATAACTCATGGTTGTAGCTTTCATCAGTTTTGAAATATTTTCATATAAATCTTGATAACTGCCAAAATTTCAAGCTTCGGTCAACTTTAACTCGACCAAAATGGTAAAAACGCAATTATAAGCTAAAACTCTTACATTCTAGTAGTATTCAATCATGTACCTTCATTTTGCAACAAACTGGAAGTCTCTAGCACAATATTTCGATTTATGGTGAATTTTTGAAAAAAACTTTTCCTTACGTCTCATTGCGCCATGTAACTCTTTCGGCCGAACATCTCAGAAATTCTTTCGTCACGTTGTCGTAATGTTTGCATCGTTTACATTAGTCGTTACATAAACTTTTATATATGAAAATGTGCGCAATTTCATGTAGAATACAACAGAAAATAATTCATTGTTGTAGCTTTTATCACTTTTGAAATATTTTCACATAAATCACGATAACTGCCAAAATTTCAACCTTCGGTCAACTTTAACTCGACCGAAATGGTCGAAAAACGCAATTGTAAGCTAATACTCTTACATTCTAGTAATATTCAATCATTTACCTTTATTTTGTAATAAATTGGAAGTCTCTAGCACAATATTTCGATTTATGGTGAATTTTTAAAAAAACATTTTCCTTACGTCCACATGGTAACTCGCCGAACATCTCAGAAATTCTTTCATCACGTTATCGTAATGTTTGCACCATTTTATATTAGTCGTTACATAAACTTTTATATATGAAAATTTGTGCAATTTCATGTAGAATACAACAGAAAATAACTCATGGTTGTAGCTTTTATCAGTTTTGAAATATTTTCATATAAATCATAATAAATAGAAAAAATGCAACCTTCAGTCAACTTTAACTCAACCGAAATGGTCGAAAACTGCAATTGTAAGCTAAAACACTTACAGTCTAGTAATATTCAATCAATTAGCTTCATTTTTCAACAAACTGGAAGTCTCTAGCACAATATTTCGATTTATGGTGAATTTTTGAAAAAACATTTTTTACGTCCGCACATTACTAATTCATGCATCATATTGTGATAATATTTTCTCTGTGTTGCTTTGATCATTTTACAATTTGTTATATATCAAAATCATCGCAATTTCGTGTACAATACAAAGAAAAAATAACTCATTAGCTTTAACTGTTTTGCTCTAGCGTGATTTGTGTACAATTATATATGAAATTTTTTTTTTTGTGCTGTCATATATTTCAATATTTATATATGATAATGATATTTTTTCATTTCTGATGGTTGCATACTAAACTTCAGGCAATGACAAAAAAGAAGCCAAAATGAACTCTTAATCTTAAAAACTAAGGGTGCTGTGATTTTTGAAAAACTTTTTTTTCCGCTCGCGCTAACTCCCAAACACCGCTGGCATACGGCAGACACTTTTGTAAATAGAAGTTCGACGTTTAAGGGTTAAGTCAAAATATAACCTAAATATGTCATGTTTTGAAATTAACTTAGCTATTTTTTTGTTAACCTTAAACGCCTACTGACGATTATCACGTCGACTAAAATTGTCTGTTGGGTGCCAAGTGGACGCACTGCACGCCGACTACAAAAATTTCAACCTTCGGTCAACTTTGACTCGACCGAAATGGTCGAAAAACGCAATTGTAAGCTAAAACTCTTACATTCTAGTAATATTCAATCATTTACCTTCATTTTGCAACAAATTAGAAGTCTCTAGCACAATATTTCGATTTATGGTGAATTTTTGAAAAAATATTATATGAAAATTTTTTTGCGTTGTCATACATTTCAATATTTATATATGATAATGATATTTTTTTCATTTCTGATGGTTGCATACTAAACTTCAGGCAATGACAAAAAAAGGAGCCAAAAATGAACTCTTAATCTTGAAAATTATGCGTGCTGTGATTTTTTGAAAAAACTTTTTCCGCTTTGGCGCTTAACTCCAAACGCCACGCATATGGGAGACGTTTTTGTAAATAGAGGCTCGGCGTTTAAGGGTTAATGGATGATGTTGGCCGTTTGGGGGCATTTATTTTGTGTAAAAAAAAAATCAAGATTCCATTCGCTATTTTCACTTGATTTCATCATAAGACTAGCTTTATGTATTCATCGTTTATCAGCGTAAAAATAGCAGTAATGTGTTCTTTCATGCCCAGTAGTGTTGATTAAAATACTTTCTCTCCAATTTTAATTACGATCGAAGTTTCTTCCATGTTGCTGATGCATGATAATTTATAGTCATGAGCAGCTTGAACATTGTTTTCTCAACTTCAGCTACATCTTGCAGCTTAAATTTAGCAGTGTATTTCCTTGCCGATCTTTTATCCATACCGAATAAGGGTGTAATGTAAAAATATATCAGTCCTATTTTACTTAACTTCATTTGTACTATAACCATGGTAATTGTGTATTACCGTATGATGGTTGAAATACAAGCAAAATGGCTGTTGTTATCCAATTCGGTGATAAGCAAAACAACAGTTTCTCATTTAGTTGTTTATGGCTGTATGCTTTTACGCAAGGGTATAATGTTACTAACAATACTTTTACAGTATCATTCTCTTTTACTTTTTAACTAGAAGATGGGATAAAGAGATGGAGGAAAAGAAGTTGGTCTATTGTAATTTGGTTTCTCTCGCTGCCTGATTGTACTCTGCTGCCTGCGCCCGCGCGAAATTTATAAATATTATCATATTGGTGTTAATTGCTTACCCCATTGCAAAATCGAATTATCGTAACTCGAGCACTACCTGAGTATTTTAATAGTTTTATCACAAAAAGTACAGTCATGAAAATGCAGTAATTAGTGAATATTTCTCAGTGAAAAATACTGTTTATTATATATAGGTAGTTCTCGGTTATCAGTGGGGTTCCGTTCCTGATGGCGTGACGATAACCGAAATCGTCAGTAATAGCACCGATCCCCGGTTATCTGTGCTGCTGTAAAATGGGATCGGTGCTGATAACCAAAGATGGGTGCTTATCGGCGCTGAAAATCCAGTTACTTCCTTAGCAGACAAGCGCAGTAAAACTAGATCGCCGATAACCCGGAACTGCCTGTACCAAATATACCTTAAACTATCATCCTAAACTACTTTACAGTAATATTTTAATATTTCAATATCACTTTTAATATAATTTTAATATTTCAGCGTCACTTTAATATTTTAATATTTCATTATCACTTTAATATAATTTTAATATTTCAATATCACTTTGATATCATTTTAATATTTCAGCATCACTTTAATATCTTTAATATTTCATTATCACTTTAATATGATGTGAATATTTCAATATCACGTTAATATCATTTTAATATTTCATCATCACTTTAACCCTTAAACGCCTGTTGGACGTAGCAAACATTGACTAAAATTGTCTGTTGAATGGCGAGTGGACGTAGCAAACGTTGACTACAAAAATTTCAACCTTCGGTCAACTCTGACTCGACCGAAATGGTCGAAAAACGCAATTGTAAGCTAAAACTCTTACATTCTAGTAATATTCAATCATGTACCTTCAGTTTGCAACAAATTGGAAGTCTCTAGCACAATATTTCGATTTATGGTCAATTTTTTAAAAAACTTTTTTCTTACGCCTTGCAGGTAACTCGGCCGAAAATTTCAGAAATTCTTTCGTCATTTTGTCGTAATTTTTGCACTATTCTATGTTAGCCGTTACATAAAGTTTTATATATGAAAATGTGTGCAATTTCATGTACAATACAACAGAAAATAACTCATGGTTGTAGCTTTTACCAGTTTTGAAATATTTTCATATAAATCACGATAACTGCCAAAATTTCAACCTTTGGTCAACTTTGACTCGACCGAAATGGTCGAAAAACGCAATTGTAAGCTAAAACTCTTACATTCTAGTAATATTCAATCATTTACCTTCATTTTGCAACCAATTGGAAGTCTCTAGCACAATATTTCGATTTATGGTGAATTTTTGAAAAACTTTTCCTTACGTCCGCGCCAGAAATTCTTTTCATCACGTTGTCGTAATGTTTGCACTGTTTTATATTAGTCGTTACATAAAGTTTTATATATGGAAATGTGCGCAATTTCATGTAAAATACAACAGAAAATAACTCATGGTTGTAGCTTTTATCAGTTTTGAAATATTTTCATATAAATCACGATAACTGCCAAAATTTCAAGCTTCGGTCAACTTTAACTCGACCGAAATGGTCAAAAACGCAATTATAAGCTAAAACTCTTACATTCTAGTAATATTCAATCATGTACCTTCATTTTGCAACAAACTGGAAGTCTGTAGCACAATATTTCGATTTATGGTGAATTTATAAAAAAACTTTTTTTCTTACGTCTGCGCGTAACTTTCGCCGAACATCTCAGAAATTCTTTTGTCATGTTGTCGTAATGTTTGCATCGTTTTACATTAGTCGTTACATAAACTTTTATATATGAAAATGTGTGCAATTTCATGTAGAATACAACAGAAATTAGCTCATGGTTGTAGCTTTTATCAGTTTTGAAATATTTTCACATAAATCACGATAACTGCCAAAATTTCAACCTTCGGTCAACTTTAACTCGACCGAAATGGTAAAAACGCAATTGTAAGCTAAAACTCTTACATTCTAGTAATATTCAATCGTTTACCTTCATTTTGCAATAAATTGGAAGTCTCTAGCACAATATTTCGATTTATGGTGAATTTTTTAAAAACATTTTCCTTATGTCTGCGTGTAACTCGGCCTAACATCTCAGAAATTCTTTCGTCTCGTTGTCGTAATATTTGCACCGTTTTATATTAGTCGATACAAAAGTTTTATATATGAAAATGTGTGCAATTTCATTTACAATACAACAAAAAATAACTCATGGTTGTAGCTTTTATCAGTTTTGAAATATTTTCATATAAATTATGATAAATAGAAAAAATTCGACTTTCGGTCAACTTTAACTCGACCGAAATGGTCGAAAACTGCAATTGTAAGCTAAAACACTTACAGTCTAGTAATATTCAATCAATTAGCTTCATTTTTCAACAAACTGGAAGTCTCTAGCACAATATTTCGATTTATGGTGAATTTTTGAAAAAAATTTTTACATCCGAAGCGCTACTTAATTCATGCATCATTTTGTGATAATATTTTCTGTGTGTTGCTTTGTTCGTTTTAAAATTTGTTATATACCAAAATCATTGCAATTTAGTGTACAATACAACTAAAAAAATTAAGTCATTAGCTTTAACCGTTTTGCTTACAGCATAATTTGTATACAATTATATACGAGGTTTTTTTCGCTATCATATATTCCAATATTTATATATGATAATGATATTTTTTCATTTCTGATGGTTGCATACTAAACTTCAGGCAATGACAAAAAAAATGAGCCAAAAATGAACTCTTAATCTTAAAAACTAAGCGTGCTGTGATTTTTTGAGAAAAACTTTTTTTCCGCTTCGGCGCTAACTCACCGAACGCCGACGGCATACGGGAGACGTTTTTGTAAATAGGGCTTGGCGTTAAAGGGTTAATATCATTTCAGTGTAATTTCTGAACGCTGTAGCTATAGGCACTATAATGAGGTTAGTTAACCAGTTTAGGAGCTGTAGCCACTGAGAAGGTTGACTACAAGAAGTTCCTTCCTATAAGGGTTTACTATAAGGAGGAGAAAACCAGTTTATTACCAGGGTAAAGATTATAAACCTGTTTCTTTCCCCCCAGGCTTACAGAATCTTTATACATTTTATTATCATTTTGCTGTGTTTACATTAACATTAATACAAGCAGTCCCCAGTTATCGGGGAGGGGGTTTCTGTTCTGACGGTGTGATGATAACTGAAAATCGCGTAACAACCGAAAATTGGCAATTTTGGGTGCTTATCGCCGATTTTCGGTTATTGGTGCCTCTGTTAGGTATGTTAGGTATGTATTGGCGCCAATACCCAATTATCGGCGCCGATAAGTGGAAACCACTGATTTTCAGTGCTGAAAATTGCCAATTTTTGTCACTAGACAATCCCTGTAAAACCAGATCGCTAATAACCAAGCTCGCCAATAACTGGGGCCTTCCCATATTTGAAAATTTGAGAATATTTTTTTATCATAAAAAATGCATTTAATCACAAAAATAACATGAAAATACAGCAATCAGTGAATATTGCTCAACGAAAAAATCCGCAAATAGGTGAATTTTCCATGAATAATTTGAGATACATTCCACAGAAAAATACGCAAATAGGTGAAACCGTGAATCCTGAACCGCGAACAGTTGGGGATCGATTGTACATTGTATGGGTATCTAATTAGTTTGGTCTTAATTGAGTTTAGAAGCATTTGTGATTAAATCCATTAGGCGTTGTTATTGTAATAATTGTGAATTAATATTTCAGTACATTACTACTATTTTATGGAAATGACCTATTGATCATGTTACCTTATGTCATATTATGGACATGTACTTGTGGCCATGTGAGCCTTTTTTTTTTAATTTCAAGTGTTTGCAGCCAGTACACTAGGTAGTTTTTAATATTAGCACTTGTTTCTTTTTTTTATCACCATGGAAAGCTGCTATTACACAGGACCCACAGGTTACCTGTGTCACAGGAGATCGGTCAGTCTGCTTATTGCCTGTGGAAATGGCTCATAACTACCTGCCTTGAGCCAGCTTGGGAAGGAATAAAGGAGAATTTGATTGGTTTGCCAGACAAGTGTGAAATATGCAACATGCTCTTGGCAGCAAGCTTAAATGATGAAAGAGCTCATTTTAACTGTCTCTTTAGGGTTTCAGTAGCAACACAGAAAGAGACTACTGTACATTGTTTTGACAGAACTATGGCAGTATGTTTCATCCCTCTCCATGCAGGATCCATGTTTGGGCCAATACTCCAAAAACAGTGGATTCTAGGAACCACCACTTTTACTCCTTTGATGGAGATGAAGAGCCTTTCCTTGGGAGAGAGGTCACTAATTCCCAACATGAAGTGGATATAGCCAATGAAATTTTCCTTCTGAATTTGAAGATTTATGAAACAGTCGTTTGCTTTACATGAGAGATAATTCAGATGAGAATCTTGCCTCTCCCATGCAGTTATTAGATATTGAGGGGACCCTATAGGGTCCACTCAACCCCATCTGAAGAGTGTACCTACCAGGGGGTAGTGATTTATCCTGACTTCTGTACTGCTACAGTATAGAAGTGGTGATGCAATTGCCTTGGCTCAGTCAATTCATGCAGGTTTCCTGATAGGAAAATTCAGCTTGCTGTACTTTCAGAATTCCGGGAGGAAATCATGAACACTATCAAGGATGATCTTGTTTCATAGCATCAGTATGTCAGATGCTATCCATGATTCCCAAGAGTCCTGGATATGGAATTGGGTGTTGTGTAAAAATCTTATCTTTTTAAACTAGAAGATAGAGAGGCTGCACCATCTGCCCAGGCAGAGATGGGTTTTCTACCAAAAAACTTGAGTCATGGGAGCAGGGTATGAAAACCCAAGCCATGAAAGAAGTTGAATCATTTGTCTAGATCCATGGTGAAATCAGAATGGGGAATAACAGACAGCTTACTTACTCCTAGAGCTCTGACTGGTAACAATAATAAGACCAGGTTAGACTATAAAACCTCAAATCAGAATGTATTACAGGCACCAATATCCACACTGAGAATGAAACTGATAACTTTTGGGACGCCTCAGTGTACATCCTTTCACCAGATGGAAAATACCTATTAATGAAAGGAAACTATGATTAAGGTTGAGCATGTAGAATTTCAGGACTGAGCGGCCTTTCCCAATACTGAATGATATTTTTGGTCCCTCCTTCAATAGGGAACAACAAAAAACCATTGAAGGAGACAGTTATCCTGCCTATTAATACAGCAATGAAAGCCATAGAAGCAACCTTTCTCCAGTTTAATGGAAAACTATGCAACAACAATTTTAGAGGACTGATAACCTTCTGGGAGTCATAACCTTCTGTCGTTTCACTTTTGAAACAATCTTCTTGTGAAGATGGAATTTCAGAAGTTAGTGGTGACTGGCAAACAAGAGTACTATGGCAGAAATACAGCCAGTTGTCTCTGCCATCCCAGTATATAAAAAGGAATGGCAACACTTGTCCTTCCTTATGAGAGTAAAGAGCTCCCATTGGACATGGCTACCCAGCAATTTTGGACCTCCACAAGAAAAAATTTCAGAACAGCCATAGTTGAACTTTGTTAGGCTCCACCTCCTCAGTATTATAACTGTTAGGCTCCACCTCCTAAGTATTATAACTTCTACTACTTCTGTGATGGAAATAACCATTAAAGAGCTTCCAGAGTCTTCCAGAACAGTGTGCACTGCAGTAGCCAAAACACTTATGCAGACCCTATGGGGGAGAACTCTGTGACTTTTGGGGGATCTCCTTAAGGCTGAAAAGGAAGCATTGGTGGGCTCCAACATTTTGCTCCACCTTGTTACATCCCTATTACCTTCTTCCCCCATCTTTCGGAACCTGTTTGAAGAGTGTTGTCACACTAGTTGCTGAATTAGCCCAACAACAGAATTGCTCAACATATGCAGTTCTTGGAAAAGGGGAATCTGGGAACAATACTCTTGTGAGTTTCTTTTTCCTAAGTTCTAAGAAAACTTGTATGAATCAGAGCCATACAAGCCTCCAGTCACTACCAAGGATCCCTCCAACAACAGAAGAAAGGACAACAATAACAGCATTACCCTTTCGAAGCAGACAAGACTCTCTTATCGGGAAAAGGAAAGTCAGCTCCTGGACTGTGAAAGGCAAGGTGGAGCCCAATAGGCCTTGCATGGTTGGGATTGTCTTCCATGGCATCACATGCAGTGGAAGTCCTCACCTTTGGGACACCATATAATATTCAATGGGCCCGGTAGAGATGGTCTCTGCCCTCCCCTCCTCTAAAGTTTTTTTTTTTTTTTTTTTTTTTTTTTTCAAAACCAGATCCCTCTTACAAGGGGGGGTCCATAAAGAAAGACAGATTTATTTGCCATCACTGCCAGCATCCCTGAGAGGGATTCCTCTGAATGAAAGGTGATCCTCAACCTGCCAAGTTTGAACAAATATTGTTTATGTAAATTTTCTGTATACTCTAGTTATTTATTTTATGATAGCTTAAGAAAGAGGGAATTTTGTTGCCTACCTAGATGATTGACTGATCTGGGGAGCCAGCAGAGAAGAGTGCTGATGAAACCTGAGAGTGGTAGGTGACAGACTCCAGTAACAAGGTTTCCTAATAAATAGGAACAAGTCCTGCCGCACATCCATCAGACGTTTTCTGAGGCAAGGACTTTGTTGGGATACTCTTCACAGCCAGCTGTCTCTTACCAGCAGCATTCAAACCAGAATAAGGAAGGACCTAAGGACATTCCTTGCACAGCCCAGCTTTTCCAGATGACAAATGAAACGAAGTCTGGGCCCCTTACAGTTTGCTTCTTTGGTAGATCTAATCTTGAGATTGCAACTGTAGGGTATGAACAGAGTCTGGCTCTCACATGATAGGAAAAGGATTGCGATTGCCTTCATCTGAGATTGGGAAGATGCTCATGTGTGGACCCAGAAGTGGTCTCTGGCAAACAGGTCAACTTTTACTCCACCGGGTCCACACGAGTGATAATAAATACAGATGCCTCCTTACCAGGTTGGGAAGGCCATTGGAAGGATTGTCAGGTAGCGGGAAGATGGTCACGTGTTCTGAGGGAGGTCATATCAGCTTCTTGAGCTGTTGGCTGTCTTTCCATCTCAGAAAATTGAAACCTCCAAAAGGGACCCAAATTTGTTTGGTCCAGACAATATGACTGCAGTGTCTTATATCAAGAGGTTGGGCTCACGCTCAGCTCCTCGCAAGTCAGCAACTGCCAACATGATTCCACGTCCGAAGTGGACCTGTTCACATGCAAGAACCATCAGTGCCAGTGTGTGTGTGTCTCTGAACCTGACATTCAGGCGGTAGCAAGAGATGCATTCCTACAAGACTGGAACGAATGGAGGACAATGTACATTTTTCCTCCATTGCCCCAGATTTCAAAAGCTTTGAACAATCTGGTAGCTTTCAGTGGAACTGCTTAGCTAGTGGCCCCGAATTAGCGGAGCAGTAATTTTTTTTTTAACAGGCGAGAGAATAAATTCCATTACCATCCGCTATTCTATCCCAGACAGAAGAAGGGAAGTCGCTCACGATCCTCCTTCCTGAGCCGTGACTTTCACGTGTGGACTTTTACATCCAGTCTACTGTGAAGATTATTTACCCAACATTGTTTGGTACCTAGAACAAAAACATGGACTTCATCTATCTGAC